>NC_134485.1:225926231-226163731 GCF_040206685.1 Ascaphus truei
TTCTCTGTCTTTGATACCCTACTCAAACCACCCTCAGCTGCCTCTCCTTCCTCCATCTCCACTCAGGACTTTGCTGACTATTTTAAGGAAAAGGTGGAATCCATACGCCAGAACATTCTTCCGCCCATCCTACACCTCTTCCTAACTCTCCTCCTGCCTTCCTTGACTCTTTTTTCACGGTCTCAGAGGAGGATGTGTCGCTGTTGATCGCCTCTTCTCCCTCTACCACTTGCTCTCTTGACCCCATTTCCTCCCATCTCCTAAAACCTCTTGGTCCTACTATAATCCCTACGCTCACACACATTTTTAACTCCTCCCTCTGCTCTGGAACCTTTCCATCCTCCTTCAAACATGCAACAATTATACCATTACTCAAAAACAGCAAGCTTGACCCTACCTGTCTTTCTAACTATCGACCTGTCTCCCTCTTGCCTTTTGCCTTTAAACTCCTTGAACGTCTTGTATTCTCTCGATTGCTCCATTTTCTCAACACCTATTCTCTCCTAGACCCTCTACAATCTGGCTTCCGCACTGCTCACTCCACGGAAACAGCCCTCACTATAATAACTGACGACCTCCATGCTGCCAAAGACAGAGGTCATTACACTCTGCTCATATTACTCGACCTCTCTGCAGCATTTGACATCATGGACCACCCTCTTCTCCTTCACATTGTCCATACTCTTGGTATTCGGAACAAATCTCTATCCTGGATCTCATACTACCTCTCCCATCGTACTTTCAGTGTCTCTTCTGCTAACACCTCCTCCTCCTCTATTGATCTCTCTGTGGGGGTACCCCAGGGCTCTGTCCTGGGACCCCTTCTTTTTTCTCTCTACACACTCTCTCTAGGTGACCTAATCACATCTTTTGGGTTTAAATATCACCTCTATGCTGACGACACATAAATTTACCTTTCAACCCCTGACCTTACTTACACCTGCTATACAGACCAAAGTTTCTGAATGCCTCTCTGGAATTTCATCCTGGATGGCCATCCGCCGACTGAAACTTAACATGGCAAAAACAGAGCTCCTTATACTACCTCCCAAACCTGGCCCTACTACATCCTTCCACATTGCTATTGGAACTACGATCATTTACCCAGGAGCCCAAGCACGCTGCCTAGGGGTCACACTCTACTCCTCTCTCACATTCGCCCCTCACGTTCAAAACATTTCTAAAACTTGTCGCTTTTTCCTCCACAATATAACAAAGATATGCCCTTTCGTCTGTTGCTCGACTGCTAAAACGCTGACTCAGGCCCTCATTCTCTCCCGTCTTGATTACTGTAACCTCCTGCTGTCCGGCCTTCCTGCCTCTCACCTGTCTCCCCTACAATCTATTCTAAGTGCTGCTGCCAGAATCACTCTACTCTTTCCTAGATCTGTTTCAGCATCTCCCCTCATGAAATACCTCTCCTGGCTTCCGATCAAATCCCGCATCTCACACTCCATTCTTCTCACTTTTAAAGCTTTACACTCTTCTGCCTCTCCTTACATCTCAGCCCTAATTTCTCGTTATGCACCATCCAGACTCTTGCGTTCTTCTCAAGGATGTCTTCTTTCTACCCCCTTTGTATCTAAAGCCCTCTCCCGCCTTAAACCTTTTTCACTGACTGCCCCACACCTCTGGAATGCCCTTCCCCTCAGTACCCGACTAGCACCCTTTCTATCCACCTTTAAGACCCACCTTAAGACACACTTGCTTAAAGAAGCATATGAATAGCACTGTGGATATTCTGAACACATGATACATAAAGCTTGGCCCCCTGCAGACGCACTTACCAGAACTCCCTCCTACTGTCTCTGTAAGTTCTCCCTACCTACCAATTAGACTGTAAGCTCCTCGGGGCAGGGACTCCTCTTCCGAAATGTTACTTTTATGTCTACAGCACTTATTCCCATGATCTGTTATTTATATTATCTGTTATTTATTTGATTACCACATGTATTACTACTGTGAAGCGCTATGTACATTAATGGCGCTATATGAATAAAAACATACAATACAATATTATATAAGCACTATTTGATTATTTAATAATTTAGCCCTATTCTCCATCACATTAGAACTCACTTATCACACTTATAGCGCTACTCTTTGTTCCTTGTTTTTGGTGTGTGTGCGTGTGTGCGCGTGTAGCTAAACCCCGTTATAACGCGGTCCTTGGGGTCCACAACCCCAAGACCGCGTTACAACCGGGGTCACGTTAAAATTTCACCTGCTTCAGCTCTCGTGCCTCCTCATTACAGATTTTATTCTCCTCCATTTTGCCGCCTTACCAGTGCTCTCCTCTTCCTGCTGTCCACGTGCTCATCTCTCTGCCCGTCGCTTGCCATGGTTTTTTTTTTTTTTCAAACATTCAATTCAATGCTTTATTGACTATAGACACACAATTAAACATTAATACATTTTGTACAAAACACATGCAGGGATTGAACTCGGGACCTTCTGATGCCAATGCCTTGCCTCTTACCTCTACACCATAGGCTTGGTGTAACAAGACATAACCTATAAATATATTTATCCTCTACAACACAACACATTGCCACAGGGTACATGTCAATAATCTTAAGTCTACTTATAGATTTCTATGATGCCACACAGCTTCTGTGGTGTAGAGGTAGAACTCCTAACCAACATATTGAGAGGTCCTGGGTTCAATTCCTGTGTGATATAGTATATTATAATTATTATTTTAATTATATTGTATAATTTATAAATAATATATAATTATTATTATTTATTATTCTTTATTAAGTAATAATTATTTATTAATAATTATGTATTAATAACTATGTATTAAGTATTAATAATAATTCTATATGAGTAATTATTTATTAATAATTAGGTATTAATAATTATGTATAAGTATTAATAATAATTCTATGACTTAACATGGCGGTCGCCGAAAAAAAAATCTATTTTCATTGACTCCATGGATTGCCGTCGCCTACTAGAGGTGCACGCGATGGATTAAATACATTTGTTTTGACACAATGCTCCGTCGCCGAAGCCAGGACTATAAACGCGGACTAAGACTGTGAATGTAGAAATGTAACTCTGCTCCCACACCCTCCCTACCTTTGATGTGTTACCCCTTATATTATTTTTACCCCTAAATATGTGATGTGATGATATGTATGTTAAATGTATTGAGCTTCAATAAAACTTGAGTTACATATATGTGTGTGTGTGTGTGTGTGTGTATATGTATATATGTATATATATATATATATATGTGTATATAATTTTTGCACAGTACAGTACGTGTGTAGGATAGAGTTATATAACCTTTCAAAGTGGAAGTGTTTACTGTTGCAGATTAGATCATATATTTCTTTGTAGAAACAATGTTCTTTCTTATAAAGTAGGTGTTTGTTTCTGGAAAAGCATGTACCTCCCTATTTACCAGAATACTTTCAGCTTAAGCAGATCCAACTATTTTCACAAGATGCACATGATGAAGGTAACAGATGTGTAAGGACTCCATCTACTGTACACTTCAATATGACTTGTATTTTCAGAAACATATTTACGTTACAATATGTTGCCAATTTTAAAACTTGCTATTGTCAAGTAGGATATTGCCCTTTAAAGCACCCAAACAAAGCACCAATTATCACATTAGCCAGTAGCTTTAATACTGCACAGAAATATATCATAACAAAAATACCAGCACATTTACTTAGACGTAACTGAGTAAGTGAAATGATATTTATTTACAGTAGCTTTGTAAGTAATTTAACATTAGGTGTTATCATAAAACTACACCTTTGCACAGATTTTTTTTTTCTTTCGGTAAAGCCTTTTCCCCTGTATTTTTATTACGTATTTGTTCAAATATGTAGAAATATTTTTACTGCAAACACTAAGTTCCGAGATGTTGCCAATTAGTGCTGAGCTGTATATGTATGCAGGATGCTCAGATACAAAGAAAGATTGTGGTGGTAGGGGACTCCATTATTAGGAAGGTAGCTAGGGCAATCTGTTGCCGTGACCGCATGAACCGAACAGTTTGTTGTCACCCGGGTGCTCGGGTTCGGCACATTGCAGTCGGGTAGACAGATTGTTGGAGGGGCTGGGATTGACCCGGCGGTCTTGGTACACGTTGGCACCAATGACAAAGTTAGAGAAAGATGGAGGGTCCTAAAAAACGATTACAGGGATCTAGGCCAAAAGCTTAAGGCAAGGACCTCCAAGGTAGTATTTTCTGAAATACTACCAGTGCCATGCGCTACCGCAGGGAGATAGTCAGAGATCAGGGAGGTTAATGCATGGCTAAGAAAGTGATGCAGGAAGGGGGGGTTTGGGTTTTTAGAGCATTGGGACTAATTTTCTGAGAGGTGCCATCTATATTCTAGGGATGGATTGCACCTCAATGAAGAGGGATCTTCTGTGCTAGGGGGGAGAATGCTAAAAAGGTTGGAGGAGATTTTAAACTAGGGTGGAGGGGGGAGGGGAATGAAACAGATAATGAACTAAATGGAATAGAGGAGGATACAAGGTGGTATGGAGGTAGAATGGGGCAAGTGCGAGTTTGACAAGCAGTGAGACACCCATAGTAAATACAGATAATACTAAAAAACTTCTAAAGACTAAACCAAGTGGGCGCAGAAAGGAAGGAGCAGATAAGATAATAGTACAGGCTGAAAAAAAACTTAAATGACAGGTAACCAAGAGGTTAACACTCAGGCGCTTCAAGAGTCAGCTGTATAGCTGTCCTGTTTGTAGGTGAATGAATATTCAAAGGCCCACCGGGCTGAAACGCGTCAGAGGATCCGCCAGACTTTTACCCTGATGTTCTATTAAAGTTTTTCTATCACCACCATTGCCTGTATGCAGTCTCCTTCACGGCTGTGCATCGCTTCTACCTCCGGCGGGAGGTGTGTGTGTTATTGAAAAAAAACTGAAATGCATACGTGCTAATGCAAGAACCAGTGTAAAGGGGGGTTAAGGCTCCACTCCACAATATATAAATAAATACATACAGTTTACCGGTGCTGCTGGTTCAAGGAAGTACCTGCCAGGAAATTCCAAAGTACACTGAGGAAAAAAGAGAGATCCAGCGCTCCACGGATTTCAAGATAATGAATTTATTATGCCACACGACGTTTCGACCAACAGGTCTTTTTCAAGTGACAAGGCATCTTGTCACTTGAAAAAGACCTGTTGGTCGAAACGTCATGTGGCATAATAAATTCATTATCTTGAAATCCGTGGAGCGCTGGATCTCTCTTTTTTCCTCAGTGCTAATGCAAGAAGCCTGACAGATAAAATGGGGGAGCTTGAATTAATTGCTGCAAAGGAGCAGTATGATATCATAGGCATTACTGAAACATGGTGGGATGAAACTCATGACTGGACAGTTAATTTAGAGGGTTATTCTCTTTTTCGGAAGGATCGAACCAATAGAAGGGGAGGTGGAGTATGTTTATATGTTAAACCGGATCTAAAACCTATTATAAGGGATGATGTTTATGAAGGGAATGACGAAAATGTAGAGACCTTGTGGATAGAAGTATTAAGAAAATGTTTGTGGGAATATGCTATAAACCACCAAATATCTGTGAGATTGAGGAAGCTAAAATACTTTTGCAAATGGAAAAGGCATCAAAATCATGTTTGCATAATGGGGGATTTTAATTATCCAGACATAGACTGGGGCAATGAGATTAGCATTACAACAAAAGGAAACAGGTTTTTGGAGGTGCTTAAAGGCAATTATATGACCCAAATTATTGAGTCACAACCAGGAGAGGAGCAATACTGGATTTGGTCATATCAAACAATGTAGAATTAATAACAAATATTCAAGTCCTGGAACATTTTGGGTAACAGTGATCATAACATGGTCTCATTTGAAATAAATTATCAAAAAATAGATTTCTTGGGTTCAACAAAGACCTTCAACTTTAGAAAGGCAGATTTTAATAAACTGAGGTCTAATCTAGTAGTAATACAATGGGATGATGTTTTTCCAAGGAAAATGTAGAAGATAAATGGGCAGTCTTTAAAACATTGTTAGAAAAGCACACTTATCAGTGTATACCCTTGGGTAATAAGTATAAAATAAATAAGTCAAAACCAATGTGGCTAAATAAACAGGTTGGGGAGGAAATGGACAAGAAGAGGAAGGCGTTTAGATTCTTTAAGTCAGAAGGGACAGAGACATCGTATCAGAATTATATGGAATGTAACAAAAATTGCATAAGGGCAATCAAATTAGCAAAAATGGATAATGAAAAAAGGATTGCAATAGAAAGTAAGGTCAACCCTGAAAAGTTCTTTAAATACCTTAATAACAAAAAAATGAGAAAAGAAAATATAGGACCCTTTCAGTTTGAGATGGGTAGGCAGATTATTGGAAATGAGGAAAAAGCTGAGGTATTAAACAAATTCTTGGCCTCTGTGTTTACAAGGGAAGAATCAAGTTCAATAGTAGTGCTGCAGGAGGAAGCCACAACCTCCATATTAATGAACAATTGGTTAACTGAGGAAAAAGTTCATAAGCGACTTGAAAAAATTAAAGTTAATAAGGCACCTGGCCCCGATGGCATACATCCAAGAGTTCTCAAGGAGTTAAGCTCAGTAATAGCCAAAGCATTATATTTAATATTCAAGGACTCCATTTCCACAGGCTCAGTACGACAAGATTGGCGTAAAGCAGATGTGGTGCCTATATTTAAAAAGGGAGCTAGATCACAACAGGGAAATTACAGACCTGTAAGCCTGACTTCAATAGTAGGGAAACTACTTGAAGGTTTAATACAGGATTCCTAATGGAAAACAAAATTATTAGTAATAGTCAGCATGGATTTATGAAGGATAGATCTTGCCAAACTAACCTTATTTGTTTCTTTGAGGAGGTAAGTAGGAATTTAGCCCAGGGTAATGCAGTTGATGTGGTTTACTTAGATTTTTCAAAGGCTTTTGATACGGTTTCACACAAGACGTTGGTGTACAAAATAAAGAAAATTGGACTCAGTAATAATATATGCACCTGGATTGAAAACTGGTTAAAGGACACACAACAAAGGGTTGTCATAAATGGAACTTTTTCAGGTTGGGCTAAAGTCGTGAGTGGAGTACCTCAGGGATCGGTACTGGGACCCCTGCTTTTTAACTTGTTTAATAATGACCTTGAAGTTGGGATCGAGAGCAAAGTCTCCATCTTTGCTGATGATACTAAATTGTGTAAGGTAATAGAATCAGAGCAGGATGTAATTTCTCTTCAGAAGGACTTGGAGAGACTGGAAACGTGGGCAGGTAAATGGCAAATGAGGTTTAATACAGATAAATGTAAGGTTATGCATTTGGGATGCAGGAATAAAAAGGCGACTTACAAATTAAATGGGGATAAATTGGAGGAATGCTTGATGGAGAAGGATTTAGGAGTGCTTGTAGACTGAAACGCGTTGTAGGTGAGATCGTGGTGTAGCCTTGTGTGTGTGATGTCCCAATAAAGTTTTTTCCTTCAACCCGGAAGTAGCCTGGATTTGTCACTAGCAGTGGCGCCAGATCTTCTTTCTTCTATTCATAACGTGATATTACCTAAAATAAGAACAGACACTACAGTATGTTCCCTGAGGTTAATGCATATCCTCAAAGATACAGTAATTATATATAAAAAAGTATGGGCAGTCTGTCTCATTAGCATAGCCTTAATGTCACATTTTTGTAGCATAATGTTGCATTATCTTCAAATAACATAGTTATGCCTGTCTTGGCTTTATTCTGATCCAGAATCTGAAATAGGTGTTTAACTGAAGTTAGGAAAGAAGAGGGAAACAACGCAGCTAAATAATGCTGTTTTACACCAATCCAGACTCTGTAATAGCTTCAGTATAATATAGTGTCAGAATGTAACGCCAAGTTTAGGTATGATGGAACTAAACGAACGCTTAGTTCCCACGTTAACTCTAACACGTAATTGAGGATATGCGATGCTAGGGTAACGCTTCATTTGCATATAATTTGCTTGTCATTATTCCTAACGGGCTTTATTGCAAACATGATGCTCTTTGCAGTAGAAAATATGACTTAATTTTAGCCTCGTCATGACATTAAGTAGGTTGACATCAAGTTAAGTGACTTTGCAGGGATTTGTGGATCTAGGCCCGATGGTAATCCATAATTTGGAGTATTTTAGTGTCTTGTTGGGGATATTATAGTGACAGGTTAGTGAAAAGAAGGCCATTATTTTATAGTTTAGATTTTTTTCGCTTAAACATTTTTAAAGGTTTAAAAATGTACATCCTGTATACTTGACACTTTTTCTGTGTTTCTTGGACACTTTTTACTCATTACGGCTGTTATAAGATATTTTTAAGGTTGCGTGACTTGCTCTACATTGGCCTGGGATGAGAAGCCACTGCAGAGATAATCTGTTCATGTTCGCCGTAGTGGTGCAACCATAGGGCATTTGAAGGCTTTTATATGTGTCCCTCACAGCTTGAGATAGTTGATAGGAATTTATTCCACTTATCACAGTGTGACACTGTTACATAGTTACTGTACATCTGTGAAACTCGTCCTCATTCAGAAATGTTACATTCAATACAACTTTTTCAGTTCAAAAAGTATTGGTATTTCTGAAATTTCAATCACAATTTCCTTATTTAAAAAAATAAAAAATAAAAAAATAAAGTTTTTCTTGAAACAGCCCAGTGAAATGATTATTGTATTTTATTGGCTGGTAAGACTTTTTTTGCGGCATCTAATAAACAGAAAAATGCAAGTATTTACAAGCCGTGCTGCATCGTAAGACAAATTATGGCTCATTCATGTAAATGGTTTGTAAGGTTTGTTCTTCTGCTGGAAAGGGGTCTGGAGGCATATCACAGCTTGCTGTGTACCTTACATAATGTTATTTATTTATCAAATGTTTTAGCAGGAAGTAATACATTGAGAGTTACCTCTCGTTTTCTAGTATGTCCTGGGCACAGAGTTATAATGACAAATAATACACAGTTACAAATACATGGTTACATAAGTGAACGTGGTATATATTATATATGGCTGAGTCCATGGTGTGGGAGACCGCGCGGAGGTGTACGCACGGGGCACGATCAGACTGCCTTCAGGCAATGATCGCGCCCATAGACCGTGCGGTTTCTTGGTGCGACACGCAGGTCACGTGAGCGTTCGCCCAATGAGGGCGAACCAGCTCCGTGACGCCCCAAGGAACAGCTCCCCCAGGGCCCGTCAACCATGGCCAGGGAAAGCACCCACTTTCCCAAAGCCTCCGCACGCCTCCGCAGGCGAAGGTACCATGGCCCGGGCCCAAGACATTGCATGCACAGTTAGAGATAATATATATTATAGGCGTATGTAACAGTTACAGACCAGATTAAAATGTGAGACAGCTTTAGTTTTGAAAGAACTTAGACTGGTGTGGATGTGAGAGTCTCTGGTAGATTGTTCCAGTTTTGGGTTACACAGTAAGAGATGGATGAGCGGCCGGATACATGTTGAGCCTTGGGGTGAGGAGCTTGTTCAGATAGATGGGTAGCTTGCCCAGAAAGTATTTGAAGGCAAGAGAGGAAAGATGAACAAAAAAACAAGAAAACAATCTAAGTGCAGACAACAAAAATTGGTGTGTAAATTCTGCGTTCTGTCTTGGCTCGTAAGTGATGCCTACTTACAAGATGTAAGTCAAAATCAAGCGGTTTTGACACACAATGGTCTCTGCTAGAAGGATTTTTCCACCAGGTAATGGGGTCTCCAACTCTCAGCCGCCTCCTCCGGTGTGACTTGGTGTGGACCACCACTCTCTGGGACTCTGCACCTCCAGCGGTGGACGCTTTCTTCCAGGCCTCTCTCCCCTCGTGGGCTCCCTCTCATGTGGGCCGATCAGCTTCCATTATCAGCTGCCCGCAGGCACTGTGAAGTTCTCCACTTGGATGCTGCCTCTCGGGTGGATGATTCTGCCTCACTTGCACGCCGATGCGTCACTTCCGCTCCGTCCCGATACGTCACTTCCGGTCGCGGTTATGTGAGTATCTGTATGTAAATCTCTCCTCTCTCCTCTCTCCTCTCAGGGCGGCTACCACTCTACGCGTTTCGCCAAAAAGGGTGCGTGGTTTCCTCAGAAACGCGTAGAGTGGTAGCCGCCCTGAGAGGAGAGAGGAGAGATTTACATACAGATACTCACATAACCGCGACCGGAAGTGACGTATCGGGACGGAGCGGAAGTGACGCATCGGCGTGCAAGTGAGGCAGAATCATCCACCCGAGAGGCAGCATCCAAGTGGAGAACTTCACAGTGCCTGCGGGCAGCTGATAATGGAAGCTGATCGGCCCACATGAGAGGGAGCCCACGAGGGGAGAGAGGCCTGGAAGAAAGCGTCCACCGCTGGAGGTGCAGAGTCCCAGAGAGTGGTGGTCCACACCAAGTCACACCGGAGGAGGCGGCTGAGAGTTGGAGACCCCATTACCTGGTGGAAAAATCCTTCTAGCAGAGACCATTGTGTGTCAAAACCGCTTGATTTTGACTTACATCTTGTAAGTAGGCATCACTTACGAGCCAAGACAGAACGAAGAGTTTACACACCAATTTTTATTGTCTGCACTTAGATTGTTTTCTTGTTTTTTTGTTCTATTTCCCTCCATGCTCCCCCTGGATTACAACTGGAGAGTGACGATTTGTGGGACTAGTGAAACCAGTCCCCACCAGCTGGGTTTGAGCAGGGTGTTTGAACTTTATAATAATATTTACACGTTATTTGAGCACATTATCACTGTTTAATAATCAATTGATTTGGTAAAAATATTCACTGTATAACACAAGTGTACACTAATAGAGTTAGCGCCGTTTTCTTTCACCTTCACGTAGCACAAGACAGGAAAGATGAAATTTGTGCCTATACTCAAGTGATGACCAATCTAGTTCTTTGAGCATTTCGCTTAGCTTTTGCTAAGGTGGGTTTGGGGTGCCGAACCGTATACTATGTCACCATAGTTGATAATTGGCATTAGCATCTGCTGTGTGATATGCTTTCTGACCAGCAGACTTACAGTAGGGAGGATTTGTTCCTGTAAAGTACACCTAGTTTGACATACAGCTGCGCCAGCCTTTATTCTAAGGCCGAGTCCATAGAAGGACAGGCCGTGCTGATGCGTGCGGACGCTCCGCGCTGAGCCCCTGCATCCTCAATGAGGGGGCTCACGCGAGCGTCCGCAGTCGTGCTGACGAGATGGAGGTTTCAGCCGAGCGCCAAGCTGTTTTTCAGCGTGCTGTCGGCTGAAAACCTCCAATCCCAGCACAGCAGTGTCGACGTCACGGCGCCGTGACGTCGACGTCAGTGCGTCGCGGGCTATTGGCCCAGCGACGTCACTGCCCCGCCTCCAACCACCTCCCCCCGGCTCCGATCGCGCCCGCTGGCTCGCCTGTATGGGCATGATGGCTCAGCGCGGTTCGAATCGCCCCCCTCTCTATGGCCCGGGCCTAAAGCAGCTGAAGCCGTTTTAAGTAAAAGCTGCCGCAGCAGTAGGCTTTGGATGGCAAGGTATCAATGTACATCCCAAATGTTAAATGGGAGTCAAACCGTATGCCCAAGTATTTCAAACTAGTAACAGGGGCTAGGGTGGTAGTAGCGTTCTGATCTGGAGCTCTTTCAAAAGAATCTTTAAAAAATTTAGCCTTGATCCCAAATACCATTGTTACAGTTGTGTTAGTTTGTTTTGGGAAATCCAATAGATTGAAGTATGTGTTCAAGGTCAATGTAGATTTTTAATAAATCAGTTCTGTACTAGGAGAAAATAATTTTAACATTTTGTTTTTTAAAATAACTCTGAATTACATTTTTAATGTATTATAATGTAACAGGCATTTTTTGTTTCTATAGCAACCATAAACAGGCTCTGGCACACCCCTTTTTGAGCCCTGCCCTTTCTCTAGCAGTGCACTAATTGTATCCAGTGACTGCCTGGTCACATTATGTTCCCCACAGTACTTTGCATCTTTGGTCCTCTTCTGCTGCACTGGCAGCCATTTAGTGATCCTCCAAGCCGAATCTTCGCCAATCTCTCACAGGAGAACGGTGCAATCGGCAAAGTAGCTAATTACCTAGCATTGTGTGGATTGTATTAATGCACATTTTAAAGGGATTTTTTGTTTGTTTTAAAAGGCAGCTTGTACTGCTGCTTTATATGTATATATTTGTTCTTGTTCAATGACAGAACTCCCAATACAAATACATTGCAGTGCATGTAATAACTGACATCAGTTGGGTCAAATGTACAGTATAACATTCAGAAAGTATATTCTAGCATTGAATTCATTTGGTAGTAGTGGGCCAGAATTTTTTAGATACTGTATATAACATACATGTATGATTAAAGCAGTATTTTTGTTGTTGTGGGGGAGCAGATTTTTTTTTATCTTGGTGGCACGGAAAGGTGCTGCGAAGGTCAACAGCGATGCTCCCATTTCCAGGGACCCTTCAAAATACTTACCCTGGAAAACAATATGGCTGGCGTCTTTCTATTGGTGAACCTGGTAGCCATATTTGCCAAAACCTGACTAAATGGAAAAGTTACATTTGTCGGCAACCAGGCGGGTCCCTGGATCTGGGAACACCACAGTTGAGCTATGAGCACGGGGACCCAACGGTTCTGCTAAGGTTAAAAAATAACAATACCAGAGGAATGAAGGGAGGGGATGCTAAAAATTGCAAATGGGACGGAGTGCAGGGTTGGATTATATAACCTGGAGGGGAAGCATAACCTGCTCTCACCCCCACAAATATGGGCTTTCTTCCACTAATTGCTTTTACTGCAGTCCTATTGCCTGTATTAAAGTTAAAGGTCTACGGAACAAACACTGATAGACTCTAGTTAATTCAAAAACAAAAAAAATCTCTGTTCTTCCAAATTTCTCAGACGTGTTTAGCGAGGCTTGTGAATGTCATAATTATTTAGAATTCTTTAGAATTGATTATCCCTGTTTTTGTGGATATTGTGTTTCTGTGGCCAAGTATACTTAAGGGCAAAGGAATGCATTGTGTAATTCCAGTGAGGCCGTAGTCAGCCCTGCTAAAACTGGGAGAGTGTCAGTAAAGTGTTTTAAAGCCACAGTTTGTTGGAGCAGTCCAGCTACATGTGTGTAAAGCAGTTACCTGGCATATGAGGGTAACATGTAAACTGCCTATACTGTAACAGCAATCTCTTAGATGGTTGTGGTCACACCACTGCTAACATCCATAAGGAGGCATGTTGTATTGGAGGTATAAAAAGACAAAGGTACCTGTAGGAGATTAACTTATTGATGAAGAGTACATTTGGAGGAAAGGGGGATATGTTAAGACTGGAGAAGAATGAAGGAGGCATGGTGAAAAAGCTCCTCATCACTTACTCTTTGTGTTTATTTCGGTAGAAAAGAAGGATTCCTCTCATTGTAAGTAGTGTTTTTCTTTCTTTTAGATGGTAAGGCAAATCACTGCATAGAACCAGGTGTGCGCAACTCAAATGGTTTATATAGGGTACCATCAACCTTGATTGGGACTTAGCAGTTTATGGTCAGGGCCATCAGCACACTCCTCCTTCCCCTTCACGTCAGTCAGACTACAGCTAATTGGCCCAATAGAAATAAAACCGTGCCGCAAAAGCACTCATACACAAGTGGAACGTCCGTTCCAAAGTTAAGATTGGGAGCGGGAAATATAAAATGTATGTAGTCAGTGATTTACCGAGATACGCATATCAACGCTTTTACTTTTTGACCTTTTTTTTTTTTTTAAATAATGCACAGTACACAATGTCTATTTTGTGTTAAATTACCTTTCACTTAACTTTTTAGTTGCACAATCTATTACACGCGTAATGCACTTTGGAGTGATGCATCAAGGTAAATTTTGCGGCAAATGTATGCAAAGAGCGCAATTTTCATCTTGCATCTCTGCGTCAATGTATCAAGGCTTTTGCTCCACGATTTGCTTCACTTTGTGATTTGGGGGGGTACAGTAGGGGGTGTTGGGGAAGAGTTACAAGATGCACAGATTGCAATGAGATGTAGAAAAATGGGCATCACTTTGTATCTTGCATCTATATCCATATCACTGAAAACGTTGTATGTTTGCTGTGCTTCTGGGCAATCAGATTGGTCCGTCGGTCCGTCGCCCCGCCTCGGGCCAATCTGATTTTCCCTCGGACCACCCGCCCCCGCACACCTCTCATTGGCCTGTATGCTTCGCTCAACACACCTACCCCACTGGCACACTCGGCCCGCCAGACAGACCGGCACTCTCGCTCCCCCCCCCCCCCGCTCCCAACGTGGGACGGAGGGGAAGCGCCAACACGCCTCCTGCCACAGGCCGCACACACCGGCACTCTCGCTCCCCCGCCCCTCCCCCTCCCTCGCTACCAACGTGGGAAGGAGGGGAAGCGCCAACGCGCCTCTTGCCACAGCCCGCCAGACAGACCGACACTCTCGCTCCCCCTCCCCCTGCCTCCTGACCCCCTCCCCTCCTCGCCTCCTGACCCCAGTGCCACCCTGCTTCCTTTGACCCACCTACCCTCGCCTCCGCTGTTCCTGCCCGCCAGCTCCCCGGTCCACTCCACCACTTTTTGCCTGTCCCCGGATCCCCCCCCCCCCCATCCCACAGGTCCCCACTCACCGGAGCCCAGGCAACGGGTTGCGTTGATCCAGTCCGCCCCCAGCTACCCCGGGCTCCCCGGAATAGACCGGATGACCCAGTGATCCTCACGCCGGCCCCAGAGCTGCGGTCCCTAGCAGAGCCGCAAACGGAGGGGGGGGAGATCCTCCGGGGAGCTCCCCCACGTGGAACTCTTGGACGATGCGTACCAACATTGGATTGGCCAGCAGCATCTTTTCCCGGCAGAACTACGGTGGGAAAAGTGTACACACACAAGTCCCCCACCCTCCCAAATCCACCACCCTTCCAGCTGTCCCCGATATAAACCTGCCTCCCCCACCCCCCCATACCCACATCTGTCCCCCCCTCCTTTAGATCTCCCATCGTGGCCTCCCCAATCTACCTCAGTGACTGCCTCCCTCCCACCCACTCACTGCCTCCCCCCACCTACTCACTGCCTCCCTCCCACCCATTCACTGCCTCCCACCCACTCACTGCCTCACTCCCACCCAGTCACTGCCTCACTCCCACCCACTACCCAGTCACTGCCTCCCAAGTCACTGCCTAGTCACTGCCTCCCTCCCACCCACCCAGTCACTGCCTAACCCAGTCACTGCCTCCCTCCCACCCACCCAGTCACTGCCTCCCTCCCACCCACCCAGTCACTGCCTCCCACCCACCCAGTCACTGCCTCCCTCCCTCCCACCCACCCAGTCACTGCCTTCCTCCCTCCCACCCACCCAGTCACTGCCTTCCTCCCTCCCACCCACCCAGTCACTGCCTCCATCCCTCCCACCCACCCAGTCACTGCCTCCCTCCCTCCCACCCACCCAGTCACTGCCTCCCTCCCTCCCACCCACCCAGTCACTGCCTCCCTCCCTCCCACCCACCCAGTCACTGCCTCCCACCCACCCAGTCACTGCCTCCCAAGTGTCACTGCCTCCCTCCCTCCCACCCACCCAGTCACTGCCTCCCTCCCTCCCTCCCACCCACCCAGTCACTGCCTCCCTCCCACCCAGTCACTGCCTCCCTCCCACCCACCCAGTCACTGCCTAAGTCACTGCCTCCCTCCCACCCACCCAGTCACTGCCTCCCTAAGTCACTGCCTCCCTCCCACCCACCCAGTCACTGCCTCCCTCCCACCCACCCAGTAACTGCCTCCCTCCCACCCACCCAGTAACTGCCTCCCTCCCACCCACCCAGTAACTGCCTCCCTAGTCACTGACTCGCTCCCTCCCACCCACCCAGTCACTGCCTCCCTCCCTCCCACCCACCCAGTCACTGCCTCCCTCCCTCCCACCCACCCAGTCACTGCCTCCCTCCCTCCCACCCACCCAGTCACTGCCTCCCTCCCTCCCACCCACCCAGTCACTGCCTCCCTCCCTCCCACCCACCCAGTCACTGCCTCCCTCCCTCCCACCCACCCAGTCACTGCCTCCCTCCCTCCCACCCACCCAGTCACTGCCTCCCTCCCTCCCACCCACCCAGTCACTGCCTCCCTCCCTCCCACCCACCCAGTCACTGCCTCCCTCCCTCCCACCCACCCAGTCACTGCCTCCCTCCCTCCCACCCACCCAGTCACTGCCTCCCTCCCTCCCACCCACCCAGTCACTGCCTCCCTCCCTCCCACCCACCCAGTCACTGCCTCCCTCCCACCCACCCAGTCACTGCCTCCCTCCCTCCCACCCACCCAGTCACTGCCTAAGACACTGCCTCCCTCCCTCCCACCCACCCAGACACTGCCTCCCTCCCTCCCACCCACCCAGACACTGCCTCCCTCCCTCCCACCCACCCAGACACTGCCTCCCTCCCTCCCACCCACCCAGACACTGCCTCCCTCCCTCCCACCCACCCAGACACTGCCTCCCTCCCTCTCACCCACCCAGACACTGCCTCCCTCCCTCCCACCCACCCAGACACTGCCTCCCTCCCTCCCACCCACCCAGACACTGCCTAAACCAAGTCACTGCCTCCCAAAGTGACTGCCTCCCTAAGGTCACTGCCTCCCTCCCTCCCTCCCACCCACCCAGTCACTGCCTCCCTCCCTCCCACCCACCCAGTCACTGCCTCCCTCCCTCCCTCCCACCCACCCAGTCACTGCCTCCCTCCCACCCACACAGTCACTGCCTCCCTCCCACCCACACAGTCACTGCCTAATCACGACCGCAAGTAGAAAATGGAGCAATGTGTCAAAATAAACTTCTGTGCACTTTCTTTACATTGATACATCTCCCTCATTGTTTTTTATTTAGAATTTGTATTCAGATACCACTTTTTTTCAGAATATATTAACATCTGCTGTTCTCCTTTGACATTACTGTATCTTTTGTGAAATGCATTTTTCTGTTATGCTTTAATGGTATGACTCTTTTTATAAATAAAATCTGACGGACAATGCCAGAATATAGAAATGCTTCAGAAGAATTCAGAATGATAGATCAATGTACAGTATATAAGTGCTGTGTTTTTAAGCGGGAAGTTATAAATATTATGGGGGGGGGGGAGGGGGAGGAATGTAAGAGACATTTGGATTCTGTGAAAGTTTTTATTTGTTTTATGAATGTAAGTGATATAAGACATGCAAATACAAATTAGGGCATAACAACAAAGGAATGAAGCCGCTTAAGCCGCTTGTGTGTTGCAACTGTTTCAAGAAGAATGGAATCTAAATGTAATAAATATTTCTATTTAACTATGAGGCCTTCACAGCTGTTAATAATCACCAAGATCCACCCAAAGCTAAAGCCGAGACATACACGGTATGCAACACGGTTCATTTACACTCGTCACAGGAGTAAAACAAAAACAACAACAAAAAGTTTTTAACATTTAAGAAAAATAAAAAAAATTAAAAAAAAAGAGTAGGGCTGCAGTGCTGAGGATTAAGTATAAAACCATGGCCTGTGTTACCACCTCTGTTATCCTCGGAGGATGATTTTGTTGTCTTACACTTTTTCAGGTTGTAGTATACTCCTATTTTTCAGACCAATGTTAAACCTACAGTGGTAGTTCTATTAAAAAAATAATCCTGTTCTCTCCGACAGGGATAGTGCTATCATTATTTTCCTGTACAAAATGTTTTTAATCTACCCAAAAAGGACGTTATTGTTTTTAATAGGAACGGACAGAGGGGTGGATTGAATTGTGCCAGAGCATTGCTTATTCCTGTACTAAACAGGGTAACTTGGTGCCACTGCCAAAAGGGACTACAATCCATTGCCTTGCTTTGTGTAGTGGAACCCACCAAAAGCTCTGCATATGTTTTATGAAATTACATTTATTTTACTTTAGAATAAATAATTGTGGTAGGATGTATTGGGTGCATATGTTTGTGTTAACCTACCCAGCTTCAAATTGCAAAGCCAGTATAACCAGCCTCGCACTGATGTGACCCAAAAATTGAAAACAGCGGTCTGTGAGCAGGTTTACTTGCTATGCATCTTAACCCAGGCTGTGCTGAGAAGCTGTGTAATGCAGTGAGTATAAGCTTATCAGGGTGCCATGTAAAAATGGATTTGAGGCAAAATGTGGCAAAAAGATAAATCAATCACTGGGAACACACTTGTATCTACACTGGTAAGCATTTTGGGTACCAGGGGGTCAGGGGAGCTGAAAGTAACTTGTTCCCGCTGCCGATGACCCTCTGGTTCCAATGCTGTTAAAAAAACGAATGTTCACAAAAAAGAGCAGTGAAGATTTCCGATTCAGGAAGTTAACGATTTCCCTTCTGCTTCTAACAATATTTGACTATGTAATTGTTTTTTGTACATTTTCATCCAGCATTTTCTGTTTTCTTAGATAAATATAAGGGATGCGTGATGTACCAGTGTTTCCCTGAGACTATCCTGGTGCAAGAGTAATAGCCCCAAATTCAACAGAAAATCTCCCACAGAAGCAATGTTTTCATCAGTAAATCTGGTGTTATTCTTTTGCACACGTACTACCCTGATATCAAACAAGGGACGTGGTGATTTATCAGTTTCAAGGTTTGGGCTCCTATTGAATATGATGTGATGCTGTATTCCCCATGTCAGGAAAGCTCTGAGCTCCATTAAAATAAGTTGGGTAGATGGTATACAGGTTATAATCCTTATCGTGGAGTAGCTTCAATGAACTTGAGTGAAAGCAAATGTTTTAAAGTGCCACAAAATGAATGGACAAAAAAAATCATACAATCAGAGTTACAAACTTAAGTGTGCTCATGATTAAATGGTGACTGTTGGTGTCTCTAGGTGGAAACAGGTGGTTACCGCCTAAAAAAAAAAACATGTTTTTTTTCTGAAACGTAAAAATGGCAATGTTTGGTGTTAGTTCTCTTTGGCACAATGGGTCGGTCCAGGAAATATGTGGAAACAAAGATGGGAGAATAAAAACACAATAGTATAATATGCTCCTACAAATGGAGCTTTCCTTGTACTTCTATAGAGTTTGAACTCGCTATTTTCTTCTCTTGTGTTTTATGCTTGTCTCGCACATCTTATATAGTCTCTGCTGTCAGTTAGGAAAACCCTTTTCTTATTCGATACTGGAATTACTGGAAGGGACATAAAGACAGGAAAAAAACACACAGCGCAGTCTGTCTGATGCACAAAGCACTAGTATACTCAATAAGTGTGTATAGTCACATTTATTGTGTCTTTGTTTATAGGCATATATGGAAATATTGGACATCCCCCTGCCTGGAATCCCTCAATGAATATTTAGTCCTAAGAAGCGGTTACTCAGGTTAGGACACGATGGAGATGTGATTAATAAAAAATGAACTTTTATTAACAAACTAACTCAAAATACCAACAAAAAAAGCCTTTGCAGACCAATACAACCTGATAGGGTTAACTTCAGGCTTCAGGTGTGCTTATTAAACGCATTATTCAGAGACACACGAAATGTTCTGACTAACAGACAGTTGAATTCTCCTGTCAGTGTCCCTCCACTGCAACGCATGGACGCGTCTCTAGCCTGTGTCTGGGAGATGACGTCACTGAATCTGTCGGATGAGTCCAATCCTACTGCTGCTTCTGTTGGTACAACCCTACGCATTTTGTAACCGGTGGGTTACTTCCTCAGGTGTAATAGGGTTATGAAACATGTAGGGTACAATCCAGGCGTTTTAGCTGTTAACCATGTGATTGGTCACTTTTTTTAGACGAGGTTTGCAATAGAGGATAGGGTTTTTTCTCGCATTTCATTCCACTACTTCTGAACATGCTAAGCCGCATGGTTTGGCAATGACAACTTCGGAGCTACTGTACTAGAATACGTCCCTGTATCTGTAGGAAGGGCCTCAAAGAGCCCCTTTTTTTGGTCTGAAAGCACACTTATTCATAGCACTCTTAAAAATGTCAAAATACTTTTTCACACTTTTTTTCCTTAAACATTATAAGGTAAGTATTTAATCACAACGCCATATTGGAGAAAATCTGTTGTGCTGGCTGAAAAAAATGGCAACAAAATCATTCTGTACAGTAATTTAAAACAAGATAGAAACACCACTAAATAGTGTATTTTCCCTATAAGGGGATTACTTTTGATCTCTTCAGTGTACAAAATGTTCAAACACTTGCTCAGACAGAATGCACAGTTCTTCTTCATAGACAAATATATTTCAGTAATATAAATGTTTTGCATACTTAAGGATGTGGAATACTTTAATCATTTGTACAGTATTCTTATCAGGGTTCTGAAAGCATAAGAAAGTGGGAAAGATTGTGGAATGCCAAATAACTTCACTGTTGTTTAACCAAAGGCACCATGAAAATGTTCGATATGAGTGCAAAGTATTCTCAGTACAAATAGTGAAAAGAAGTTTAGAAAGTGCCCATCGTTATCTCTCTGTCCGCTTTAGAGTGGATCCCTCAACTCATGGATTAGTCTTGCTGTGTACCACTGTTTTTGAAGCCAAATCAGTAAAACAGAATAAATACATCTCCACTACATTGTCATATAGTATGGATTTACTATTGCATGATTGTAGGGCTTCATTTCCGTTTAAAAATGGTGTAAAAGCATGCAAGGTGACTACGATCCATATTCAACGAAACAGGATTTCTGGTATTATACTTCATTTAGACACTTATAATTTCACTTTCTGTTTTAAGAGTGGTCAGAAAAATATCGTCTGCATGTTTTCTTGTACAAATTAAAATGCAGCTCTTGGTTTAAAAAGACCACTTTTTGTGTGAGCATCCTCTTTATAAGGATTAATGAGAAAACCGTGAGTTTTTCCTATTGAGTGCTGCCATTTTCTCTATTTTTGTATTGTTCTATTTGTGTGGCCACACATTTTGAGAGGCAGGCACCTTCTAGAATTTCAATTGCTCCATTTTTGCAGTGCTTTTTTGATTTGACTTAAATAGACACGTACCACTACTTAAACACTGTGCAATAAAATCTGGGCTAGGGATATTTGCCGCCAGCAAGCCCAACATTCTAGCCAAATCAAGCCCTAAAGTTCTTCTCTAGAGAACATTTGGAATCCAGAAAAAATTCTGGCAGACCGCAGCAACTGCCCTTGGCAGAAAATGAACTTGATGCCTCCTCCTTATTCTGCGCTTGATTATTTCCAATCCGAGTTCTTAAAACTCTGTGATACCCATGCTCCGCTATACAGAAAAAGAATAGGGGGGGGGGGGTGGCACCTTCCATGGGTTACAACCAACCTTATTGCCCTTTACCATTTTAATTATGCTTTGTGGAAAATATACAAAGTAATTGACACTACCAACCACGGCTCAAGGCAAACAAGACACGCAAAAGCCCAATATTACTCTGACAATCTTCTCCAAAATGCATCAAATCCAGAAAACGCCTAGAATGTCATCAACAATATATTACAGCCTTGTAGCCATAAACAATCATCTAATATCAAAAAGGATGATACTACTGACCAATACCCACTGACATAGCAAACACATTCAATTAATACTTTGTGGGGTATGCTACTTTACTACTATCAAATCAAAGCACAACCCAAACTACAAACGTGAAGCTCAACTGTGAAAACCCTTATAGCCCCAACCTCTCCCAACACTGCCCACACATGTCAATTTGTCCCAGTATCTGAAGAGGAGATTGCACAAGCGCTCCTCAAACTAAAACTAAGCAGCCAATGTGGACGTGACCTACTTCAATCAAAGTGCCCCAGCCATTGCCATGCTGCTTGTCTCCCTAATCAACTCTATGTTGTCTACAGGCCTGTAACAGGGACTTATCACTGTTGGAGACAAACTACCTCTAAATCCAGCATTGTGCTTGTTAATTGCACACAGGCAATCAACCAGACTCCACCTGGCTGATTAGGACTGTTAGAAAAAGCCTGGTCTGAGTAACAGGAAGGAGATTCCTTAGCTCACAAGGGAACTGACAGAAGGATAAGGAGGGATGTGTCCTGAGAGAAAGACACAAGGGGACCAGACCTCTATGCCTGGATCCTCAAGCAAACACCTACCCAGACACCACTGACCTGAAGGGCCACTTGCGTTAAGGTACCGCAGAAACATTGGGGTGATAAGTGGGTAATGGGTAAGCTCCCATACGCCCCCCCCCCCCCCCCAGGCCTTGCATAGAGGAACTGGGGAAGTAAGTTAGCCCTTACACAGGAATAGGTGTTTATTGGTTTATGTATATTTTTGTTGCTGTATGGTTTAAAGGAACAGGCAATAAAGCCTTATTTTAATGTCACCTTAAAAATGGTCTCCATTGCATACCTCTGGACACATCTCTTACAAGGCCATACCCCAGAGACCTGGAAAACTGCCACAAGTGTTACAATGTTCAAAAGTGAGGACAAAAATACTGTCTCCGACAACACGCCAATCTCTCTTCTCCCAATACTTTCCAAAGTCATGGAAAGCTGTGTCCACTCTCAATTAAACAATTACTTTACCAAGACAAATTGCCTTAGTCTACGCCAATCTGACTGTGGCCCAAAACACTCCACCGTAATTACCCTCCTAAAAGTTTGCAATGAGATCCAGTGTGGAATGGAACTGGGATAACTTACTGGGGCAATATTCCTACATTTTGCAAAGGCTTTTGATACTGTTAATCATGTCATTTTGTTAAACAAACTCCAGTGCTCTGGAATAGGTGAACATGCTTTCAACTGGTTTCACTCCTATCAGGTAGATCCCAATATATGTATATTTCTGGCTCTAATTCCAACCCTTTGGATGTCACCAGTGGTGTCCCGTAAGCCTCTTTTCTGGGGCCCCTACTCTTCTCAGTCTTCATTATTGATCTAACTACATATTGTAAGGGAGCTTCAATGCACATGTATGCGGATGACACAATCTTATATGCACACAGCCCTAGCCTGTCTGACCTTTGACACGTAATTCAATCTGATTTTTCAAGACTTAAACTGGATTTCCCAAAACAAACTGTTTTTAAACACTGACAACACTGTAACGATTGTATTTGGGACTAAGGCTACATTTCTAAAGCCACCAACAACAGAGCTACATATAAGAACCAACTGTAACACAATTCTAGCCTGTGTCACTAGTTTTAAATATCTGGGCATATGGTTTGAGCCTGTCAAGGGTTGATCTTCGGCTGGAGAGGATCCCAGTGGCAGGAACAGCAGGGAGCGTGGTCAGGGTCACAAGCAGAGGTCAGAGGCAGGCGGCAGATAACGTAGTCGAGGTCACAAGCAGAGGTCGGCAACGAGAGAACAGGACAATTGCAGCAGCAAACACAGGAACCAAGCAAGAGCTCGAGGAACCAGTATAAACAGGCACTAACGGGCAGGAAGGGGACGTTTATATTGGCAGGCTGAGAGGTAGAACACAGGTGCAGAGGTGTCAGGTTTCAGGGTCTCGAATATTCTTTGAGAGCTAGCAGAGTAGCAGCAGTTCCGGTGGATAAGCGTGGGTACTGCAGGCTAGGACATGACCCTTCCCTATTTAACATCTGGGTTGCATATTGATACTCTGACACCCCAAACCTAGGTGTATTTTATAGGAACAAATTCTCCCTAAGTCTGCTGGTCAGAAAGCGCACAGCACAACAGATGTTAATGCCAATTATAGACTATGGATACATAATATACAGCACCTCAATCTCACTTTAGCAAACTAGAAACCTCTATAACTCAGTATGCTGTTTTGTCCTACAATGTAACCAGAACACACATCATTGTGAAATACTCAAATAACTAGTTTGGCCATCACTTGAGCCCAGGCGCAATGTACATTTTTCCAGTCTTGCCTTCAAATACTTTCTGGACAAACTACTCACCTATCTGAACAAACTCCTCATCCCTATCACATGCAGCACTTATAATCTGAGATGTGACTTCAAAAGACTGTTCACGGTTCCAAGTTTAAAAAAGAATCTGGTTACTCCTCTTTCGTTAACGTGCACCTCACGACTGGAACAATCTACCCGAGACTCTCAAAGTCGCCACCAGTCTAAGTTCTTTCTAGACTGCAACCCTGTTCATTTAATGTAACCATGTATTGTTATCATAACTGTGCCCAGTACATAATGGAAAACGACCAATAATTCTCAATGTAATGAAATAATTCTCAATTCTCAATGTATCACTTCCTGGTGAAACATTTTATAAATGCATAAAAAAAAATAATATTCAGGGTCAATTGGAGCAACCCTTTGGATATATTGCCAGATGTCTATTTAGTGATAAACAGAATGTCTTTTTGGATTTAGATATGCTGGGTCTGCATTGGAAAGCTGAACGCTAGCAAATTCCAACCAAATTAACGGGAAAATCAGTGTACAATAACTAGTAGTCTGTCGTGTCTTAAGTCTCCTTAAAATATTAGCCTTACAATTACAACGGCACAAGCTAGGCACAGTTAAACTTAGCACAATAGAACATCTTTCTGAAGCTGATAAACGTCAGTAGCACTTCTAACCGCTCCGCGGTGAATTGCGACTTCCCAATAATTTGAAGTGTTCTGATATCAAGTCAAAGTGGCATATACTGTAAGTGCCACCTTATCTACAATACGTTATGTTGTTTTCATTAATATTAGAAGAGCAACTTATTAGCACAAAATAATAGACAACACCTGTTAGAACATATTGTCATTCTATGATCAAGCCGGAAATGCCATGAATATTTATTAATCAAAAGCAGACAGATATACTTTCTTGTTTCTATTTATTTTCATTCATTTATTTTGCAAGGAAAGGTATATTAAGATATTCATTACATATTCAAGTATGTCCTAAGAAGACAGTGAGACTAAGGGGGCGATTCAATAAGCAGTGAACTTTTGCGCCCGATTTGGGAAATTTGTAATGCCACGATAAACAATTAAGCCAGGCGTGGGATTCACTAAGAAGTGATGCGCATTTGGTTAGGTGCGGGCAAAAACATGCCTGATCGCGTGAGCTGCAACCCCCCCCTGCTATCATGCTTAAAAATTGTAAAGCGCGGTAGCTGAATGGAAAAAAAGAAGCAGCCTGTAAGAGCTGTATGGAGACGCTATATACATTTTAATACTAGTGTACCTATGCATGGGGTCTCCTGAGCTAACCGCATTGGTTTCAGCCTCGGGATCCCCTACTTCATGAGATACAGGCCCCATTATGGGGTGCCGGTATCCCCTGTGCTTTTAAAGCTCCATGTCATGTGACGGGGGGATTTAAATCCTGCAGGGGATACCGGCACCCCCTAACGTGGCCTGTATCTCATGAAGTAGAGGGTCCCCGAGGCTGAAACCAATGCGGTTCCGCTCAGGAGAACCCATGCTCATGTACACTAGTATTAAAACACACATATCAATAAAAAATAATTAATTATCGTAGCGGCTAGCCGCTATGGTAATGAAGCTGCATAAATAGAATTTTTATTAATAGTGTGCGGGAGTAGGGGGTCTCCGGAGAGAGTTCATTGCGGTTCATTGATTTCAGCTCGGGGACCCCCTGCTTCCCTAGTTACAGGCCCAGATATGGGGTGCCGGTATCTCCTCCATTATGTATATGTCCCGCGTCATGTGACGCGGACGCTTTAAAAATGGTGGCGACACTGGCATCCGATGCCCCATACCGGGCCTGTAACTCGGGAATCATGGGGTCCCTGAGCCAGAAATCAAAGCAGTTCAGCTCAGGAGACCCCCTGCTTCCGCACACTATTAAAAAAAATACATTAAAGCAGCTTCATTACCTTAGCGGCTAGCCGCTAAGGCAATGATGGGGTTAAGGCCCAATAACAGCTTTATTGTTTGCAATTGCCGGCAATAAACCTTGCAATATTTGCTACTCACCCATTCCCTGTGCCCCCAACAAACCCTATACCCCTAACATACATTACATTTTTTTTTAAAGCATAAGAATACTATAGGCTGACGGGCGGCCCTCGGGTGATGCCCGCGGGTATCCAAGGGTCCCCGTTGGCCTGCGGTACTAATCCTGTGCTTTAAAAAATAAAAAACGTGAAATAAATACACCCCTCTCCCTGTCACGGTAGACCAGGTCTTTTGACATCATTTATATTTAAGGGATCGATCACAGGGCAAAACAAGACAGTGAAATAAAATGAGGTTTATTTTGGATAAATCCTGGGAAACAAATACAAAATACAAAAATATACACACTTACGTGGGTTCTGGGGAATGAGATCTACCTTTCCTAGGTGAAGGGACCCACTTCAAATGGGTTTAACTGTCCGCTTCTCTGCTTCAGGATATCAGAGTGCTGCACACAGCAGCCACTCTGACATGTACCTCCAGCTGGTCACAGTCCAACTCCACACTCCTTACCAGAGTGTCTCTCAGATGGTCTCCATACTCCTTCCCAGAGATGGACTTCTGACGGACTGATCAGCAGTTTTCCTTATATACCCCTTGGTGGCTAACCTTTAACATTAAGCAAGGCAGCCAAGAAAAACAGTGCCTGGGGCTCAGACCTGAAAACTGATTAATTTAACTAATCCCCTACCTTTTGTTCTGATCTATTTCTATGGAGAGCATCAACTGAGTGAATTACTTAGTCTTTCTCAATAGAAATGACAGCAACAGTTTAATATCTAATTTACTTTCTTGCAGGTTAATTCCATCACCACATAATACCAGGTATCTAATCTGGGAGGAATTGCTAACACAGGCATAAATACAGACATAAGGTAATTATATAAAAGATAGGATTTCGATTTACAGCTAGCCCAAATCACATCACAGAACAATGTTGATTCACTGGGGGATTGCATTTACAGAAAATAAAGAGTACAGGCTTTGAAATAGATTCCCTGTTCTCTCCCAGATATTACAATACATTTGGCTGAAATGAGCCTTATATAGCTGACCAAGTTACATGGATTTAGGGGTAAATAGCTGGCATTTCTCTATATTAGGTTCGCCAGCTACCCCTACCGCCACACGCCCCCCTAACACATATAGTACAGTAATGGGCAAAATTACTATTATCCAGCTATGGATAATAGTGCATTTGCCCATTTAAAATAAAACATTAAGCTGCAGAAATAAAATAAATAAAACTTGCACTCACCCCTGCCAGGCTGCCAGAATGAAGGCCGTCCTCATTCTCATCACCGTCCATGTCCTCCGTTGCCACAAACAATGCAGTACAATCAAAAATACAATCTAATATCCCCTAACCCCTTAATCATTTTAGCAGTTATTAACCGCTATAGTAACTAAAGGGTTAACCCACCCTCTCCCACTACACACCCAGGAGGCCTAACCACCCTCCCCAGGCAACTACCCCCACCCTTCACCCTTTCATTGGTACAGTGGGTACATCATGCTCATATAATATGGGCATGATTTACCACTATAGCAAGAAATGCTTAAGAATAGAAAAACAGGCCCAAATAAAACAACATTACATTGCAAAATGAACACATTATTAATGCCAATCAAACAATTGAATGGCACAGTTGGTACATCTTGCCCATATAATATGGGCATGATTTAACACTATCCCAGTCAATGTTCAACCTAAAGAAAACAATCAAAACCAAGATCCAATGCATTCAAAGCAATCTCAAACTAAAAACAAATAGAGAAGTAAACCAAACAAAATTACCACCAATCAATTAATGAAATCCAAAATAAAGACCAGAATAAACAATCAAAACACCAAAACAAAACCACGAATAAATAAAATAAATATCTAAATAAACGGCATCATTCCAAATCAAAAGTATAAAAATAATTCAACATTAAAAAGCAAACACCAATCAAAAGCCAGAAATAATCAATTTAAAACACCAGCAAAAATTCCAGAACACTACATCAATATGCAATATAAACAGCATACAAATCTAAAAACAAAGAACCTATATACATTTAAAATACATACAAGCAAGCATTTTCAAAAACAATCATTGCTTCTTACTGTATGTATATCCCTAAAGGGCCATACATAAATACATTTGGAATAAATGTGTGAAAAGAAAATGCAATCACAAAAAAAAAACATGTAAAAGAAAAATAACATACATTCTATTTTTTTTCCTTACCTTTTAGATGTCTTCCCCCTTCGATTCCTGTGGTCACCACAAGCTCTAGAACCAATCCACAATCCCAAACAGCAAGGGGCCACAGGTAAGAAAAAAATCCATAGTCCTTTACTTTCTTTTTCTTCATCTGTAAATTGTAATGCAATTTTGTTTCTTTTGGGATCTATCTTCTTCACCTTTGTCACCTACTTCACCTTCTTCACCTTCATCCATCTTCAGCAGGCACGCCCTTGTAATCCTATTGGAGAAGGAGGTCCTCCCTCCTCGGCTTCTTGCTGTCAAATGAGGCTGCACAGGCTTTACAGGCCTATGACGTCACCTTTTAGTGAAAATGGTTCACATTTTTTCCCAGCCAATCGGAGGCGTGTGAAACATTTGCCCTCAAATGTGACGTCACAGGCCTATAAGTATATGTGCAGCCTCATTTGACAGCAAGAAGCCGAGGAGGGGGGGACCTCTTCCTCCAATAGGATTATAAGGACGAGCCTGCTGAAGGATGGATGAAGATGAAGAAGAAGATAGACAATGAAAGAACCAAAATTGGATTACAATTTAAAGATGAAAAGAAAGAAAAAAAGGATTTCGGATTTTTTTTCACCTGTGGCCCGTTGCTGTTCAGGATCATGGATTGGTTCGAGAGCTTGCGGTGACCACGAGAATCGGAGGGTGAAGACATCTATAGGTAAGGAAAAAATAGTATTTGTTGTTTTTTTTTTTACAGGTTCTTTATTTTTTTATTTTTTGTGATTGTATTTTTTTTTACACATTTATTCCAAATGTATTTATGTATGGCTATTTAGGGCTATACATACATACAATAAGAAGCAATGATTATTTTGGCAAATGCTGGCTTGTATGTAATTTAAATGTATATTGGTTCTTTGTTTTTAAATTTGTATGCTATTTATATTGCATATTGATGTATTGTCCTGGAATTTTTGCTTGTGTTTTAAATTGTTTATTTAGATATTTATTTTATTTATTCATGGTTTTGTTTGGTGTTTTGATTGTTTATTCTGGTCTTTATTTTGGATTTGATTAATTGACTGGTGGTAATTTTGTTCGGATTACTTCTTTATTTGTTTTTAGTTTGAGATTGTTTTGAATGCATTGGATCTTGTTTGACTGTTTTTTAAGTTGACCATTGACTGGCATAGTGTTAAATCATGCCCATATTATATGGGCATGATGTACCCACTGTGCCATTCAATTGTTTGTCATTAGTAATATGTTCATTTTGTAATGTAATGTTGTTTTATTTGGGCCTGTTTTTTTTTTTATTCCTTCACTATTTCTGTAGTGGTAAATCATGCCCATATTATATGAGCATGATGTACTCACTGTATCAATGAATGGGTGAAGGGTGGGGTAGTTGCCTCAGGAGGGTGGTTAGGCCTCCTGGGTGTGTAGTGGGAGATAGTGGTTTAACCCCTTAATTACTGTAGCGGTTAATAACCGCTAAGGTGATTAAGGGGTTAGGAAACATTAGATTGTATTTTTTATTGTACTGCATTGTTTGTGGTGATGAGGATTAGGACGGCCTTCATCGTGGCAGCCTGGCAGGGGGAGTGCAAGTTTTATTTATTTTATTTCTGCAGCTTAATGTTTTATTTGTAATGGACAAATGCACTATTATCCATATCTGGATAATGGTAATTTTGACCATTATTGTACTGTATGTGTTAGGGACCAGGAGGGGGAGGGAGGTGCATGTATTTCAAAGTATTGCCTGTTGTGTTTTTTTGGCCACACGATTGGTACCGCAGGCCAGCGGGGACCACCTGAGGGCTCCTAATCCCACGTGGATCACCGAGGGCCCCGGACTCCTACAGGGATCACCTGGGGACACCCACCGGCCTGTTGTATTAATTGTGGGGTGAAAAAAATGTAAACAATGATTTATTCATGGCTCCATTTCTTTTATGCCAGCCTTTAGCTGGTGCAAAAATCTGGCGGGCTTTTAAAGTACGATTCACTTATCACTGCTTAGTGAATCGCGCTGACTGGCAAAAAACGGCACGTTTGCTGTTTTTTGCCTGATCGGACGTATTTATTTTTCCCCCTCCTTTTTTTGGCAGAAAAAATGCTTGTTACGGCCGATTGGTAGTATCGGTCTTAAAAGCCATTTATTGTACCTAAAAGGAGTTATCACTGCTTAGTGAATCGCCCCCTAAATGTTTTACCCAGAATTACATGCTAAACTCTACCGCCATCCCCCCTGCTTAATTTGGGTAAAATTGGGAAATAGCTGAGCTTCAGCAAAGTAGCCTTACTGCAGTGCTGTCATCTCCTAGGCTCTTATTCTGTAAGGTGTGATAAGCGCAGATGACGTGCTATCGCATGAAAAGCCCTATTGACCGTTTTGGGGCTTCTCCTGCGATAGAACATCACCTGCGCTTATAACACTTTGCAAAATAAGGTCTCTAGTCTGGGAAATAGTTGAGAGTCTCCAAATAGGACGTTGCTGATGATTATTTAGGTCAGAATCTTGCTAAGTCAATGTCGACCATAATAAAATTTCCAGATACAGGGAATATTCTTCTTGTTTTTCTGTTGTCATTTTGTAATAGTATATGATGTAATGTCCTCTTTATTCCCTGATCACCCACCTACTTTTCCTTAACTGTGTCATATGCCCGGCAGGACATTCCAGTGGATGTGTCCCCAGGCGTAGAAAAGGCTGGTTTAAACTGGGGAGACAGGGGACTTTGTCATGTAACAAATGTACTGATTGATAGCATACAATGGTGACTATCACGACTTTCCACATTGCCACAAAGTAAAATATACATTCTTACTTGGGATGTCATCATAACGAGAATAACCATGTTTTGTACTGCATTTATATTTTTGCCTAATGTGGAGTTTATAACACATGCGGACACAACTTATTTGAAAACATTGGAATATATATCAGTGGGGTTTTTTTTGTGCCGGGTCAAACGGTCATCTCGATGTGTGGTGCTTATTCATTGTGACCAACAAATTCTTCAAATTGCAGGTCTCCTCTAGGACAGAGGTACACAGTACATCTCTACTCACAAGTTCATAATGCATTTCTCCATTTCATATGACAGCCAAGAACAGAGGAGGAGCAACAATTCAGGTCCTATATGGACCTTTCATGGACCTGAAACATTGTTCTTCCTCTGTTCTTGGCTGTCACATTAAATGGAGAATTGCGTTATGAATTTGTGAGTAGAGATGTACTTTCTACCTCTGTCCTAGAGGAGACCTGCATTTTGAAGAATGTGCTTGTCTATGTTGTGTTGGCTGCACAAGCAGGATTCCCCTCGCCTGAACCTGTTTTCCCGCACTTTGTGGCTGCCACTATAGTTACATAGTTACATAGTAGATAAGGTTGAAAAAAAGACATCCATCCATCAGGTTCAACATTTGCTAAATTAAGACGACAAATACTTTATCCTATATTTGTACTTACAGTATATTGATCCAGGGGAAGGCAAACAGAAACCCCAGTGAAATATCATTGAATGATATCTCATAAGGGGGAATATAAATTCCTTCCTGACTCCAAATATTGGCAATCAGATTTCTCTCTGGATTACCAACCTTCCCATGTTTACTTATTTGGTATATCCCTGTATACCCTTCCTTTCTAAAAAGATGTCCAACCTTATGTTATTGTTACCTTCACAAAGGTCCTTCATGGGGACAGAAACGTTGGCCAATTAAACTACAGTACTGATTTTGATATCACTTGGTTTCTACATAAACTAAATGTAAAACTTCCAGTTTCATATATGAACTCAATTTTTCTTTGGAACGCAATTTGTCGCTCATTTATATTGTTAGTAGTCCTTATCTTTTTTTAATAAAAGCAAATAGTTTGAAATGTATTCTAAATTGGACTGAAAACAACGATGTTGTGCCAATAATTAAACTTATCTCTTCTCTAGTTTTTATGCTCAAAAGTAAGCATCTAAACAAGAGTAAGCTGTTTCTTGCTACATCTACACTACAAAACTTGAATTTTACCACCATAAACACGAAGAAGATAGTCCCAGAGCAGTCTGTAAGAAGCACACACAACACACATGTAGATAGGTTTGTATGATATCTGTGTACGGGTGGTATTGTGAGTGCCTTTTTGTGAACTCGGTTTGAATACTTCCTTGTGACCTCTAGTAAGTCACTTAAGGCCTCGGACATGGTCAAAAAGACCGTGCTGAGGCGCGCTGGGCCGCGCTGAGGGGAAACATCAGCACGGATTTAGACGGCGCTTCCGCAGGCGTGCGGAATTTCAGCTGACAACCCAATTTTAGTTTTCCCGCTGAGGGAAGCGCAGGGCCGGTTACGTGACTGCCAGAAGCCAATGGCAGTCCGTGACGTCAGCGCCGTGACGTGGCGCGCTTGCCCCGCCTCCTGCTCCGCCTCCAGGCCAGCCTCCCGAAAGCCTCCCACACGGCACACAAGCGCGCTCGCTGGCGCTCATGCAGGGATAAGAAAAATCTCCTGCTTGAGCAGGAGAGCATGTGCGTCAGCGCTGCCCAGCGCTCTTCCCTGCACCATGTCCCAGGCCTTATTTTCCTTTGCTTCAGACAGCAAAACTTGAAAGGGCAGGAATTTTGGATGGAACAATTTTCATTGAATTCTGGACTGAAAATTCTCTATGCATTCTGGATGCAAGAATTCACTATAAAGAGCTATGGGAACTGGTAGCATTTACAAGGTTGGAGCACATTTTAGCTAATGAGAGTGATTTAATATCGAGCACTTGCACAATCGGAAATCTTCATAGTGATATCACATTTGAAGGCTCAAATCCTCAGCTAGAATTTGTAAGGTATAACCAATGTATTATCAAGCACTCATGAATGTACTAAACGGAATAATGTCAGATAGCTCCAATATATCATCTGGCTACGATTTTATTAGAAGAGAATCTAGATCTACACAAATAGACCCTAAATGGGCCAGACTTTGTGATGTTGTTTTTGGATGAGCCAGAGACCATTGATCAAGTAAACCTAAAAACAAATACATTTCCACAACATACTGCAGTGGATGAAGAAATTCGGAAAGTATTTATCAGGTAATGTTTGTTGAATAAAATTAATCCAGTATTAAATAAAGTAGGGGCATCTGGGAACATTAGTAATGACATTAAAATATGCCTAATTCTCTTTGAAACATTTTGTAAATAAATAGTAGTTAAGTTCACAAGTTCAGCGACATATTGATGTTTTAGTGCATGCGTTTCAGGCTGTTGTGTTCTGTTCCTACGGGAACATGATGTCCCAGTTGCTACATCAGCTAACTCTTTATTACCAGCTACGTGAAACATGTCTTCTTACTGCATAATGTAGCCTGTGTGAATCAGGAATTTGGCAAATGATCTGTTATGTTTTGTATCTCTTTCCACAGTGGTTAATGTTACAACTAGAAATCAAAGCTGCAGTGCTGCTAATATGTGCCAATTTAGAAGAGCTTCTTGAAATGTGGTAGTATTGTGCCTGATCTGTTAGATCTGAGGTGCTCAACTCCAGTCCTCAAGCCTTCAACAGGTCAGGTTTTCAGGATATCCCAGCTTCACAACTGGTGACTCAATCAGAGGCTCTGTCAAAGACTGAGCTTCTGATTGAGCCACCTTTGCTGAAGCATTGGCTGATTGAGCCACCTGTGCTGAAGCTGAGATTTCCTGAAAACCTGACCTGTTGAAGGGCTTGGGGACTGGATTTGTTAAATAATGAGACAAAGCTCTTTCACCCTCAGTTCACAAATATAATGCTATATTTGTATAGGGATATAATGGAAGAGAGCCATTTTTGTACATGTAATTTTTGTTTAGGAAAATAAGAAGTGTAGAATTCTAGATAAAGGAAATTAGCAATTTACAGTAGATTATGTACGAATACAAATATTTTCTAATAACGGCAGTGATAATAATTTGTGTATTGCTTTAGACATGTTTTGTTCATTTATTCAAAAAGCATATTACATGTTATCCTGCTATTCTTTAATCGTTTATAACAATGCATATTTATTGATTTATCTCAGTTTTTCCCAATTTATTTACCTAAAGAGACATAAATCCCTCATAAATTGCTAATTTTCAATTTAATTAAAGCAGCAATTCTCGACTTTCCTCGTTTTTTTGGCCACTCCTTGACAAAGGCTGCTTAGACAGCCGAAACGTTGGAACCCCTTTTTGGCTTCAATACATATATTTGTATTTGCAAAAACCCGTGGAGCCTCTACTCCACTTTTCTTCTGGATCCTGTGCATGGAACGCAACAGGACTTCCTTTGTGTTGGAGAGCACCTGTATAAGTATCATTTATATATTTTATTATTATTACTGGTGTGCAACATTTACCTTAGTTGTTTGCAGTGTATAATTTTACATTCTTACTTAAGCTGGCAATCGTTTGGTGCTTGTGTTATAAATCCGTTAAAATCCCGATTGTGTGACTAACATAATGACAACCTTTCAGATTCAATGAATCTTTGTCAGTGTAAGGCCGCGCTTATAGTGCTGGTGACGGCGACCGATGACGTCACCCGTCGCCACCCGCGATAGTTGTAAAAAAATTTTTTAGCGACAGTCGCCAGGGACGTTACTAAAGGGGGCGGGCCGCGCAATTTGATTGGTTTAGAGACAGTCACATGTGGCGATTGTCTCTAAAAAAAAAATCAAATAGACCCGGCTACCAATTTTCCAGACGCTCCGTCGCTCCATCTCGCCGTCGCGCTTACTATAAGCGCTGGCGACGGAGTCAATTGTTTTGTTTTCGAGCGCCGTAGCGGGCACTATAAGCGCAGCCTAAGGCTAAGGTCCCGTTGCATGCGTCCGCACAGCTGTCTTGCTTGCCGGCGGCGTGTGCAACTCACTGTACTGCGGTCTACAGGAAACTTTAGTCGGAGCGGGGGACGTGGCCAAACGGGTCAGGGGCGTGGCCAAACGGGTCGGGGGGGGGGGGGGGGGCGCGGCCATGACGTGAGGGGGGCGCGGCCATGCTCCCATTGGCTAGCAATAGCTGGCTTGCCATTGGTTGATGGGAGCCAGTCTATGATTGGCCCCTTCGCGTACCATGTGACGCGTCGCCGCAAGAGAACACCATTCTCTTGTATCTCTTGCTGGCTGACGCGTCACAGTACGTCGTCAGTTGCCAGTGAGTAGGGACTGGGACCGGATCGTGAGTTCAAACCGCAATGGTAAGTTGCGCTCACGCCGCCGCCCGCGCCACCGAGCGCAGCGGGACCGAGGCCTAACTCAGCAGCTACTGTACTATGTATTATCTATCTATCTATCTATCTATTGTTACCGTTTACAGCTCAAACTAATGGGAACATTGGCAACAAATTATCACAAACAGCAAAGTGGCATTAAGTGTTGGATACATTTTTTTTTTAAAGGCAGTCACTATTATCTAATACTACAGAATTGATTTATTAAAGAAAAGAAAAACACACAAGATTCAGATTTTGCTGCGTTAAACTTTTATTTTAGATGTGAATTGAAAGAATTCTGAGTTGACAAATCCTGAGAGCTTATTTTTCATTCAAGCTTAAACCACTGTAAAGGGCCTATTCTATAAGCCTTTATTTAAAAAAAAAATGTTGGGCCTGTTACATCGCCAGTTTTTTGAGCGTTGCTATCACGATATTCAGAAAGTCTCGAATACCTGCGAAAGGAAATTGCCCAAAACTGGCGTGGAGCCAGCGACGTGCTGTTCACCTCTCTCTTAAGGGCTCACCCGGCGATCAGCAGCGATCTGGCAAAGCTGCATAGAGAGCTGCACAGAGAGAGACGCCTCTCCCTGCGCATATCTCACCAGCGATCGCAGGGTTTTAATAACACTTTTAATTATAAACTAGTGTATGTGAGCTGGGGGTCTCCGGAGCAGAACCGTATTGATTTCAGGTCCGGGGACCCCCTGCTTTCCGAGATACAAGGCACATGACCGTGGGATTTAAATACATAGGAGATACTGGCACCCCCTAACGGGTCTGTATCTTGGGAAGCAGGGTGTCCCCGGGCCTTAAAGCAATGCGGTTGTATATGTAGGTACCTAATTTACTGTGTACCTATCATAAGCATTTATGAAGGTATGTGAGCATTTACTATATGCAATTACAGTTCCCTCTAGGCACTCAATGTCATAGTGCTGTACCTCTTACTGTGGGTTATATTACTACCACAGCACCTGTTTACGATCTGTGTATAGTCCCTTTACCATTACATGCCAGTTTATGACTAGTACAGGCATACCCCGGTTTAAGAACACTCACTTTAAGTACACTCGCGAGTAAGGACATATCGCCCAATAGGCAAACGGCAGCTCACGCATACGCCTGTCAGCACGTCCTGAACAGCAATACCGGCTCCCTACCTGTACCGAAGCTAAGCTCAAACGGGGAGACTATAGAGCCTGTTACAAATGCATTATTTACATCAGTTATGCACGTATATATGACGATTGCAGTACAGTACATGCATCGATCAGTGGAAAAAAGGTAGTGCTTCACTTTAAGTACATTTTTGCTTTACATATATGCTCCGGTACAGTGTTCTGCTGCATTTATATAGTGTAGTGACATTATTTCTGTTGTTGCTTGGTCTTCCTCCTGCGTTATAGTGTATAGGGTGCACATATATTGCATGATGTGATAATAGTTATTTTGCCCATTACTGCACTGTATATGTTGGGGGGAGGGGGGGTTTGGGGGTAGGGGAGGTGGGTAGTAGGGTTGTTGTGTGTATTTTTGTTTATTGTTTATTGTGGATAGAGGGATAGATGTTTAGGCCTACCGGGTGGTAGCGGGAGGGGTTAACCCCTTCATTATCTTTGCGGTATTAACTGGTACGGTTATGAAGGAGTTAACTCCACCTGCAACCCCGCAATGCCTAAACACCCACCAAGGGCCAAATACCACCTTCACCCACCCTCGCTACCCACAATAAACCAGGCACTGGTGGTTAACCCCTTCATTGCCTTCACGGTTAGCTGCTAAGGTAATGATGTTGCCTGTAAATGCATTATTATTGCATGGGATTCATGGCGGGGTGTCTACCGAGCTGATATTAATGGGTGTTGGCTCCGGAGACTCCCGGCATTAATCCGATGCAGAAAAAATGCATTTTTTTCTGTCCTCTCTCACCGCCTTCTCAGCAGCTTCAAGCCAACTTTTCCTGGCGTGAGGATTTTGGGAGAAACTCAACATTCTAGAGTCGTGATTAGCCTCGATAAACTAATAGAGGCTGCTAAAATTGCACGAGTTTCAGAACCTGCCCATAAGTGGCTTATCGCCACTCACCCGGCGATCTGTTTTGGGTGTCTGCAAAAATTGACGATTCATGCCATTATCGCCCACTTATTGAGGCTTACTGAACAGCAGTGGGCATTGTGGCCGAAAAGGCTTATAGAATAAGCCCCTAAGTGATTTAGGCAGCAACAAGACTCTAATCTAAAGGTGAACTGTTAGAATGTGAATTGTTACAAGGATTGTGTCTTATTTTGCACAATTAGTCGCCTTCCTTTACCTAAGCTGGCTATTGTATTAATAATTATTCTGGCCGTATTCTCTACATGACTCTCCTAAATACAGTCTTATTTATGTTCCTTGGCTATGAACCAGTGTATACTTTATGCTGCTGTATACTTAACTTCACTGTGCACACAAACTAGTGCCCATAGGCTCACACCAGGCAAACCAAGCCATTGGCAGGCTTGGGTAGGAAGTAGGAATGTAGTGAGTTATTGAGGCGTGAGAGGTATGGTATACAAACTGCTTCTGCTGTAATTACACATCCTCTGGGAGGGAGGGGGGGAGGGGGTTCTCCCTTGACTGACAGTACAGATAAAGCACTGTGGCATTATGTCCATAACTTAAATACAAGCATTTTATTTCATCTCAAGTCATGAAGGCAGTTCAACCTAGGTAGTTGTAATTAATTATATGAGTCCCTTCTTTACAGCTGACAGTTCTCTACATATCACACTTCATGACTCTCGCCATAAACTTGGTTGTCATAGGTATAACATTAACATGACTTTTGCGCGCGCTGTTTTAAGGTCATGATTTATTTATTTTTTTTCTAACTAAAAAAAGGTCATCATTCACTCCTTACACATCTACTGTGTGCCAAGAAACATTTGTCTGTGTTGCATATTTTCTTGGCTAAATTAAGGTCAGTGTTGGTAGGAATTCATGATGGTAGCTGGAATAAAGGTTTGCCTAAAGAATGCTGCAAAGGGTTTATTTTTATATAATTTTATATTTTTATTTTATATATATATATATATATATATAAAGGAAAAACAAACAGAAAACAGGTGCACTCATAGTGTAGTAAGGTTAACAATTTTATATGGGACTGGATTAAAATATGAACTGCACATTCACAAACGGAGGAAGATTGAATGCATGTATGAGATATAGTCTCAATCGCCAACAATAGCAGGAACTCAGCTGAAACTCCGGACAAAATGCTGTTGCGTCGCTGTACAGGAGGGACCAGTTGCGGTGGATACTCCGTGTATGGAAAACAGGATACAGACACCTCTCTGCTGTTCAAACGTTCCTCTCACCATAGAGAGCATCCGGGTCAGCCTCGTCACTCACGCCACATTGAGCGTTGTGATGCTGATCAATCCCGATATTACAGGGATAGACACTCCGTTCGTGAGAGATAAATGCAAGTCCAATGCAATAAAATAAATAAATATACTTCAAATATTTTGCCCTACGCGTTTCGTCTTGTTGACTTCATCAGGAGAAATAAAAGTGTGTGTAGATACTATGTGGTCCCTATTGGTATATAGGGATGGAATTGCATAGAGTATTTGTGTGTGTAAAAGACAGCTGTGTGTGTGTGTGTGTGTGTGTGTGTGTGTATATGTATATAGCAAATGGAAATATAACTGTATGCTCATTTGCATGTCTTAGGCAGGTCTGCAACCCCACCTTTCACCATTATCACCCAGCATACAGCACTTCCACTGCAGCAAGGGATTCTGGGAAATGACATGCAAATGAGCACACAGTGCTACTTTTTGCTTCAAACCCATTTTTAACATGTTTCCCTATAGCTTAAGCTTGCTGCATGGTCACAGCTTTGAGCACAGCCAGGGTTAAGATGCATAGCCAGAAAACCCACCCACAGACAGCCGTTTCGACCTTAATGGGTCTCATCAGTGTGGGGTTGGTTAACTGGCTAAAAAAGCTACAACAGTGTTTTAGCCATAGATTCCTGTGTATATCAGTATTGCCTGACCTAAAGGAGAGGAGAACTCTCGAAAGCTTGTCCTATGACATAAATTGTTAGTCCAATAAAAAAGGTATCACCTAATACTGAAGAACTCATTTATTCTGCACTATCGCAACTGGACTAACACGGCTATTTTCTGATTATATATATATCTATATATTGCGATATCACGCCCGTTCTGGCGGTAACTATCATTCAAGGGATTACACAAAACAATGTGACCAAGCACACCCAAAATTTGAACTACGAAGATCCTTCTATAAAAGTACATCCAGCTGATAGGTGAGTGCTCGAATTCACCAACGCTATAATAGTACAAAACATAAGGAAGCTTTTATTGAATCGCATGCTATGAGAGCTACACACAGTCAACGTTTCAGTCCACATCGTGGACTTTCATAAAGGTAATACAAATTAGCTCTGATGTTCAGCCACTGGAGATTTTGGCGCACTGCTTCTGATCTCATGCGATCTCCTGAACGCCAGATACCGCTCTGTTTTGTAGGAAGTGTAGATATTGTGTGTCGGTATAGGTCTGTGATTTGGCCGAAATATTGTCTGTCTGTAGCTCTCAGAGCATATCATTCAATAAAAGATTTTTCTTTTGAAGTGCCCAGGTTCCACATGTTTTAAACTGCTGTTCAAGTGAATTGCAATTAGCACCAGATTGGGTGCAATTTCCCACATCACACCTACATCAAATGAATTAGTAGTCCTTCTATATTTGAAGTTATAAGGGTCGATGCAGTTTACTACTAGCAATTCATAACTCCTAATTCCAGTTATTTTTAATTATAGGCTAAATAAGTAAAATTCTGGGCATTACTGAAATCCCTGCTCTCTGATTGGTTAGAATTCATTATTCATTCAGTAATGCCTGGAATTTTTGGCAACTTGCCAAGTCACCTTTCAGAGATGCAGGGGGAGCGCGGCATCTCTGTTCCTCTCCTCTCACAGCACATGCAGGCTCTCTCTCACACAGCACATGCAGGCTCTCTCTCTCACAGCACATGCAGGCTCTCTCTCTCACAGCACATGCAGGCTCTCTCTCTCACAGCACATGCAGGCTCTCTCTCTCACAGCACATGCAGGCTCTCTCTCTCACAGCACATGCAAGCTCTCTCTCTCACAACACATGCAGGCTCTCTCACAGCACATGCAGGCTCTCTCTCTCACAGCACATGCAGGCTCTCTCTCTCACAACACATGCAGGCTCTCTCTCAGCACATGCAGGCTCTCTCTCTCCCTCACAGCACATGCAGGCTCTCTCTCTCACAGCACATGCAGGCTCTCTCTCACAGCACATGCAGGCTCTCTCTCTCACAGCACATGCAGGCTCTCTCTCACAGCACATGCAGGTTCTCTCTCTCACAACACATGCAGGCTCTCTCACAACACAGGCAGGCTCTCTCTCTCTCAACACATGCAGGCTCTCTCTCTCAACACATGCAGGCTCACTCTCAACACATGCAGGCTCTCTCTCACAGCTGCTAGTGCTGTCAGAAGCTGGAGGGTCCTAAATAGTAACTTTGTTACTTGCAACAAAGTAATATTTCTTCATCCACTTGTACAGCTTCTGCTAAGGTAATTTTCTTCTGTTTTTTTTTTTTTTTTAGTTTTCAGTTAAAATCACTGTCCCCCAACTTCTCTTCCCATTCTCCTCCTCCCCTCTTCTCCCCCCCCCCACTTCTCCCTCTCATCCCTTTCACCCCTCAACACCTCCCCCTACCCTCCCCCCCCTCACCTCTCTCTCCCCCCTCACCTCTCTCTTCCCCCCTCACCTCTCTCCGCCCCTCACCTCTCTCTGCCCCCTTCACCTCTCTCCCCCCCTCACCTCTCTCTCCCCCCCTCACCTCTCTCTCCCCCCTCACCTCTCTCCCCCCCCCCTCAACTCTCTCCCCCCCTCACCTCTCTCTCTCCCCCCCCTCACATCTCTCTTCTCCGCCCCACCTCTCTCCCCTATCTTTTTGCTACTTTACTTCTTTTTCCTACACAGGTGCATCAGCGTAGTTCCGAGTTATATATCTTTACAATAGTGTCTATTATATTATGAAAAAAAATTCCTACATTTAGCCTATAATAGTAATAATCCCCTCAGAACAGGGCATTACTGGCCAATAATGCCCTGGCTGGGTTAAAGTCCCTCGGTTTCGCCTTGGGCTTTCAACCCTTCCAGCCAGGGCATTATTGTCCAGTGATGCCCTGTTCTGAGGGGATTATTACTTAAATATTGCTGTGCATCTGGTTACTCTTTTATTTATTTATTGGTAGAACTAAATTTATTCTTCATATCCTCTGGGACAACCTTAGAGGAAATAAAGTAAAGCTTGTAATATGTTGTTTTTGTTTCAGTGTGCTTGTCCCTGGATGATAATGACATTTTATACAGGAAGTCTGTAAAAGTAGCTCACCCTCACATCTTTCAGAGCAGTAGCCAGTCAGTGGTCATAGCGTTCTCTTTCGGTAAACAAGCAATGGACTGCACTATGATTGCATTCCACAGCCAGATGTGAAACACAGAAAAATCTCCTGGAAGCAACATTAAATCCACGCACAGCTGTTTACAATATACTTTTTTTTAAAAATGTGGAGACTTTGAAGGCTGGTAACACGACACCATTTATAGAAATATTTCGGGTATATGAATTAACACACAGAAAAGTGTGTTGGTTCACTGAACCATTTTTGTGTACACAATTGCATCAAAAATATGATACAGTTGTTGCAGCTGGTCCAGATTGCTTGACAGAAAGGGTTTTAACCATTAAGTGGGATTCAGAAATGTTAGCAACAGGTTCCCTCTCGACACGATTGTTTATTTTGGACAATAATCATCCGTGGAATAGCGCGAGCAATAATTGCGACCCTGGAACGTGAGTAGTAGCCGAACAGCTGAGGACCAATGCACTGTAAATACTGACATTTTTGACACAACCTGTACTCTATTGTGTTATTTTCTGCACCAAAATAACCAAATAGTAAATAACAGTATGTGTCTCTGCTAATAGAGAGGTATATTTAGGAGCCCATGTTAGACACATGTTAAGTTTCTCATGTATACCAACCCCCCCCCCCCCCCTGCCCCTGCTTCTCATATCACCCTCCCCCCTGCATCTCACATCACTCTCCATCCCCTGCATCTCACATCACCCTCGACTCCCCCCCCTCACAGCTCCCCCAGATCTTCCCCTCACAGCTCCCCCAGATATTCCCCTCTCAGCTCCCCCAGATCTTCCCCTCACAGCTCCCCCAGATCTTCCCCTCACAGCTCCCCCAGATCTTCCCCTCACTGCTCCCCCAGATCTTCCCCTCACTGCTCCCCCAGATCTTCCCCTCACTGCTCCCCCAGATCTTCCCCTCACTGCTCCCCCAGATCTTCCCCTCACAGCTCCCCCAGATCTTCCCCTCACTGCTCCCCCAGATCTTCCCCTCACTGCTCCCCCAGATCTTCCCCTCACAGCTCCCCCTCACAGCTCCAACAGATCTCCCCCAGACCTCAAAGTACCAAGTGGAGCTGCCTCTCACAGCATACTCCAGCATCGCATCCCCCGGCATCTTTCCCCTGAAAATCATCACAATTTAGCCGCGTGGCGTCACATGGCGCCGCATTGCCATATCAACGTGACGCCAAGTAACGTCGTCACGTAGCATCCAGTTGTGGTAGCAACGGGCGTCACGTGGCCATATTGAGAAGAGATGCAGGGGAAAGATGCCGGGGATGCCGCCTGCCCACTGTTCACCCGCCGTCCGCCCGCACAGGTGAGAGAATTAAGCACTGGTTCGGCGAATTTGTGAAATTTTAGGAACAGGTTTGCACGAACCCCACCACTGCTTTTAACACAAGAGATCAAATGATGCACAGAAATTTATAATTTTTTACAAATAACAAAATTGGGCCATGTTTGGATAAAGTACCATGATTTCTTGACACAAGATCTAAAATTCCTCATAACCTTCGCAGACCATTTATATTTAATGTCTTTTGTCATATTGTCTACATTTCAATTGACCTTAAATTTAGGTTTCAAAATCTTTACTAATCATTTGGCAGAAAACCTCCAAGTTGAGTCCTTTATTGCTAGCCCCTGATGTTTTATTCAGAAAGTATTTGTTTTTATTTTGAGTTTACGTAAAAATGTGTTTACGTCGATAAACAACTTGAAATTATTGGTGATCAATCATTAGGTGCAAACGTAAGTCTTTTGTTAATTACTCTCCTTTAAGCCAAAGTGAAATCCTTTTACTTAGATTATAAATATTACTACTAGTTTGTTCTTCTTTAAGTTTGTCCTTACCCTATGTTGTTTTCCTCCAGTATTCTTCCTTTTCATGAACTCAGTGGTGAGCCTATTTATTTTAACGGGAAGAATCGGTTCCTGGTCTCCCATGAATCTGAAAATGTCACCATTCATAGGAAATTGATTGAGTGTGTCATTATCTTTTTCTATCCTAGGTTGGTAATTGATAGAGTACATTCGATCAGAATATTCTCTAAAAGCATCCTGACCTCTATTTCCATTGGTAGTTCTATTTCTTGAGGTGAATACGTCTCTATTTAAGCCTCTAGCTAGAGGACGGACTCTATATCGATCTTCAAAATGTGTTGTTCATTGAAGATATTTGTAGATGTTTTTCTATGTCCATTACATGGTACTCCCTGATGTCTATCGGGTTCTTGTATCCACTTATGTGATATAGCCAAATTCCTACCTTGATGATAGTTGCCTCCCCATGTTGTGTGCCTGTTTGTATCCATATTTCTGTTCCAATTTCTCTGATTTCCCCTCACATAACCCTCCTCATCTCTAACAACTTTTCTCTGTTTGTTAGAAATTATTTATTTCTCTAATGTATCTATTTTCTTTTGGAAATCCTGAATGGACTGCAAATGGATTGCATGGTTTGCATACAAAAATAACTCCCAGGCTTGTATTTAACAAGTACAGTGCATTATTATGATTACATGCAGATTTGTAGAAATCTTGTTTGGTTGATGTTATTAATCGGTGATCCTTTGGTTATTTCACATATTTGACTGTTAACTGGTAGTTCTGTACTAGCGATTGCAGTAACATGGCTCTGTGCGTTCATTATATTACAGGATACATTCACCTTGGAACAAATTAGACCCTTATTTGAAACTTATTTCTTGTACTAATGTCTATGTAATGTATGACAACAGAGATATATGAACAAAATATAGATTTACATTGTGCATACATGTAGGGTGACCAGATTTTCAAAATGAAAAACCGAGACACTTTAAAACATTATTTATAAAACAATGTACATCACATCACGCCCCCCCTCCTCGTTGCCATGACAACAAGACACTAACATCAGGAGGTGACATGTTGCCATGACAATGTAGCATCACGTGATGCCTCGTCACCATAATGCATCCCATTGTCATGTCAACTTGATACCGCGTGACGTCACGGAGCAGCTCGTTGTTATGGCAATGTGTATTACGTGACGTCGCGCCGCCATGTTGACGGAATTTGGAGGGGAGGATACAGCCAAAGGCAAGATAAATAAATATATAATAAATAGATCTAAAAAAATGTTATCTCCGCGTTAGCTTTCAATAGAAGGTGGCAACCCTGGCTGCAGTGGGTGTTTATGTGTATAGAGGTGGGGGCTGCAGTGTGTATTTGTGTGTATAGAGGTGGGGGCTGCAGTGTGTGTTTGTGTGTGTATAGAGCAGTGATTCCCAACCTTTAAGTATTTCGTTACATTTTGGAGAACCCCTATCTGGATAACATGTTCGACGGGTAAATCACAAAATAGACGTGTATAGAAGTGGGGGTAATAAATAATAATTAACTCATACTTTTGAATAAACAATGTGTATATATTTTGTAATGATTTTGGTTTAAACATCCCCACCAACATCTCACATCACCACCCCCCTGCATCTCACATCACCCCCTCACAGATCAATCGATCTCCGCCCCCCTCCTTTCTCCCTCCTCTCTCACCCCCCTTCTCGCCTCTCCCTCCCCCTTTCTCCACTACCTCTCCTCTCTCTCTCTCTCTCTCTCTCTCTCTCTCTCTCTCTCTCTCTCTCTCTCTCCCCTCTCTCCTCCCCTCTCTCTTCCCCCCTCCCCCTCTCTGTCCCCCTTTCCCTCTCTCCCCCCCTCTCTCTCTCTCCCCACTCTCTCTCTCTCCTCTCTCTCTCTCCCCTCTCTCTCTCCCCCCTCTCTCTCTCCCCCCGTCTCTCTCTCTCCCTCTCCCCCCTCTCCCTTCCCCCCCTCTCCCTCTCTCTCTCCTCCCTTCTCTCTCTCCTCCCCTCTCTCTCTCCTCCCTTCTCTCTCTCCTCTCCTCTCTCTCTTCCCCCCCTCTCCCTCTTCCCCCCTCTACCTCTTCCCCCCCCTCTCCCTCTTCCCCCCCCCTCTCCCTCTTCCCCCCCCCTCTCCCTCTTCCCCCCCCTCTCCCTCTTCCCCCCCCTCTACCTCTTCCCCCCCTCTCCCTCTCTCCCTCTCCTCTCTCTCTCCCCCTCTCCCACACACCGTCACACTCTCGCACACACGTCACTTTCTCTCACACACACTGTCACACTCTCTCACACACACACTGTCACACTCACACACATTGTCACACACACACACACACACACACACACACTCACACTCACACTCTCACACTCTCACACTCTCACACACACACACACACACTGTCACACTCTCACACTCTCACACACACACACACACACACACACACACTGTCACACTCTCTCTCACACACACACTGTCACACTCACACTGTCACACTCACACACACTGTCACACTCACACACACACACTGTCACACTCACACACAAACTGTCACACTCTCACACTGTCACACTCTCTCTCACACACACACACACACACACACACTGTCACACTCTCACATACACACTGTATTGTATGTCTTTATTTATATAGCGCCATTAATGTACATTGCGCTTCACAGTAGTAATACATGTGGTAATAAAATAAATAACAGATAATATAAATAACAGATCATGGGAATAAGTGCTTTAGACATAAAAGTAACATTAAGGAAGAGGAGTCCCTGCCCCGAGGAGCTTACAGTCTAATTGGTAGGTAGTGAGAACGTACAGAGACAGTAGGAGGGAGTTCTGGTAAGTGCGTCTGCAGGGGGCCAAGCTTTATGTATCATGTGTTCAGAATATCCACAGTGCTATTCATATGCTTCTTTAAGCAAGTGTGTCTTAAGGTGGGTCTTAAAGGTGGATAAAGAGGGTGCAAGTCGGGTACTGAGGGGAAGGGCATTCCAGAGGTGTGGGGCAGTCAGTGAAAAAGGTTTAAGGCGGGAGAGGGCTTTAGATACAAAGGGGGTAGAAAGAAGACATCCTTGAGAAGAACGCAAGAGTCTGGATGGTGCATAACGAGAAATTAGGGCTGAGATGTAAGGAGGGGCAGAAGAGTGTAAAGCTTTAAAAGTGAGGAGAAGAATGGAGTGTGAGATGTGGGATTTGATCGGAAGCCAGGAGAGGGATTTCAGGAGGGGAGATGCTGAGACAGATCTAGGAAAGAGTAGAGTGATTCTGGCAGCAGCGTTTAGGATAGATTGTAGGGGAGACAGGTGAGAGGCAGGAAGGCCGGACAGCAGGAGGTTACAGTAATCAAGACGGGAGAGAATGAGGGCCTGAGTCAGCGTTTTAGCAGTCGAGCAACAGACGAAAGGGCATATCTTTGTTATATTGTGGAGGAAAAAGCGACAAGTTTTAGAAATGTTTTGAACGTGAGGGGCGAATGTGAGAGAGGAGTAGAGTGTGACCCCTAGGCAGCGTGCTTGGGCTCCTGGGTAAATGATCGTAGTTCCAATAGTAATGTGGAAGGAGGTAGTAGAGCCAGGTTTGGGAGGAAGTATGAGGAGCTCTGTTTTAGCTATGTTGAGTTTTAGGCGGCGGAGGGCCATCCAGGATGATATAGCAGAGAGACATTCAGAAACTTTGGTTTGTACAGCAGGTGTAAGGTCGGGTGTTGAAAAGTATATTTGTGTGTCGTCAGCATAGAGGTGATAATTAAACCCAAAAGATGTTATTAGGTCACCTAGAGAGAGTGTGTACAGAGAAAAGAGAAGAGGTCCCAGGACAGAGCCCTGGGGTGCCCCCACAGAGATATCAATAGAGGAGGAGGATGTGTTAGCAGAATAGACACTGAAAGTACGATGGGAGAGGTAGGATGAGATCCAGGATAGAGCTTTGTTCCGAATACCAAGAGTATGGAGAATGTGAAGTGAAAGAGGGTGGTCCACGGTGTCAAATGCTGCAGAGAGGTCGAGTAGTATGAGCAGAGTGTAATGACCTCTGTCTTTGGCAGCATGGAGGTTGTCAGTTATTTTAGTGAGGGCTGTTTCCGTAGAGTGAGCAGTGCGCAAGCCAGATTGTAGAGGGTCTAGGAGAGAATAGGTGTTGAGAAACTCTGTCACACTCTCTCACACACTGTCACACTCACACACTGTCACACACTGTCACACACTCTCACACACACACACTGTCACAGACACAGACACAGACACACACACTGTCATACACACACTGTCACACTCTCACACACTGTCACACTCTCACACACACACACTGTCACTGACACAGACACACACACTGTCATACACACACTGTCACACTCTCATACACACACTGTCACACTGTCACACTCACACACTGTCACACTCTCACACACTGTCACACTCTCACACACTGTCACACTGTCACACACTGTCACACTGTCACACACTGTCACACTGTCACACTCTCTCACACACACACTGTCATACTCTCTCACACACACATACACTGTCACACTGTCACACTCACACACACACTGACACACACACACACACACACACACACACACTGACACACACACACACACACACACACACACACACACACACACACACACACACACACACACACACACACACACACTGTCACACACACACACACACACACACACACTGTCACACTGTCACACTGTCACACTGTCACAAACGCTGTCACACACTCACACACACTCACACACACTGTCACACACTCACACACACTGTCACACACTCACACACACTGTCACACTCTCACACACACTGTCACACTCTCACACACACTGTCACACTCTCTCTCACACACACACACACACACACACACACACACACACACACACACACACACACACACACACACACACACACACACACACACACACACACACACTGTCACACTCTCTCACACACACACACACACACACTGTCACACTCTCTCTCACACACACCGCACACACACACACACACACACACACACACACACACTGTCACACTCTCTCTCTCACACACACACACACACACACACACACACACACACACACACACACACACACACACACACACACACACACACACACACACACACACACACACACACACACACACTGGCACACTCTCTCTCACACACACACACACACACACACACACACACACACACACACACACACACACACTGTCACGCAAGCAGCGTTTACAGCAGAAGCAGCCTCTCTCCCCCCTCCCATCTCTCTCTCCCCCCCCCACTTCCATCTGTCCCCACTGCAGCATCTCCCTCTCCCCCCCAGCCCCCCCCCCCCCATATGCCTACCTGCGGCGGCTGTGGGTTCGGCGGAGGCGGCAGGCTGTGAGTGGCTCTGAGGGTGGAGGGAGAGAGCAGGGTTGCCGGGGGGTGCCGGGGTGCCAGGGGAGTGAGGGGGGGAGCCGGGGGATTGAAGGAGAGAGCCGGGGTACCGGGGGAGTGAGGGGAGGAGCCGGGGTGCCGGGGGGATTGAGGGGGGCAGCCGGGGTGCTGGGGGGAGCCGGGGTGGTGCCGAGGGGAGCAAGGGGGGAGCCGGGGGTGTGAGGGAGAGAGCCGGGGGTGTGAGGGAGAGAGCCGGGTTGCTGAGGAGCCAGAGGGAGGGCCAGAGAGCCCCGCCCCCCGGATACTCCTTCCAATCCCCTGCGGCCCGGCCTTCTAAAGCCCCGCCCCCCGGGTACTCCATCCAATCCCTTGCGGCCCGGCACGTTTCTGCAGAAGCCCAACCCCTGGCAGTAAGAAAAAATACTTGCCGGGCTGCTCTGCATCCTCTTTCTCCCCGCCGCCGCGCACCGCCCCCCCCCATCCCCGCGCACCGCCGCCGACACAAAAAAACGGGACGAATGGTCACCCTATGTGAATGGTCACACACACACACTGTCACACACACACACACACACACACACACTGGCACACACTCACACACACTGTCACACTCTCACACACACTGTCACACTCTCACACACACTGTCACACTCACACACACTGTCACACTCACACTGTCACACTCTCTCACACACACACACACTCACACACACACACACACACACACACACACACACACACACACACACACACACACACACACACACACACACACACACACACACACACGCTGTCACACTCTCACACACACACACTGTCACACTCTCACACACACACACACACTGTCACACTCTCACACTCTCACACACACACACACACACACACACACACACACACACACACACACACACACACTGTCACACTCACACACACAGTCACACTCACACACACACACTGTCACACACACACACACACACACACACACACACACACACACACACACACACACACACACACACACACACACACACACACACACACACACACACACTGTCACACACACACACTGTCACACACACACACTGTCACACACTGTCACACACACACACACACTGTCACACACACACACACACTGTCACACACACACACACACACACACACACACACACACACACACACACACACACACACACACACACACACACACACACACACACACACACACACACACACACACTGTCACACTCTCACACACACTGTCACACTCTCACACACACACTGTCACACTCTCACACTGTCACACACAGTGTCACACACACACACACACACTGTCACGCAAGCAGCGTTTACAGCAGAAGCAGCCTCTCCCCCCCTCCCATCTCTCTCTCCCCCCCCACTTTCATCTGTCCCCCCTGCAGCATCTCCCTCTCCCCCCCAGCCCCCCCCCCCCCCATATGCCTACCTGCGGCGGCTGTGGGTTCGGCAGAGGCGGCAGGCTGTGAGTGGCTCTGAGGGTGTAGGGAGAGAGCAGGGTTGCCGGGGGGGGGCGGGGTGCCAGGGGAGTGAGGGGGGGAGCCGGGGGATTGAAGGAGAGAGCCGGGTTGCCGGGGGAGTGAGGGGGGCAGCCGGGGGGAGCCGGGGTGGTGCCGAGGGGAGCAAGGGGGGAGCCGGGGGTGTGAGGGAGAGAGCCGGGTTGCTGGGGAGAGGCAAAGCCCCGCCCCCCGGATACTCCTTCCAATCCCCTGCGGCCCGGCCTTCTAAAGCCCCACCCCCCGGGTACTCCATCCAATCCCCTGCGGCCCGGCCTTCTAAAGCCCCGCCCCCCGGCATTCTCCATCCAATCTCCTGAGGCCCGGCACGTTTCTGCAGAAGCCCAACCCCTGGCAGTAAGAAAAAATACTTGCCAGGCTGCTTTGCATCCTCTTCCTCCCCGCCGCCGCGCACCGCCCCCCCCCATCCCCGCGCACCGCCGCCGACACAAAAAAACGGGACGAATGGTCACCCTACATACATGCTTACTGTTGTTTTGATATTTATTGATTCATCTCTTTATGAATGTGTTGATCCAGTTTCTCAACCCCCCCCCCAATATATAATAGGTTTATTCTCTTCTGACTGTTACAGTGTTCACAGGAAATGTTGTGGTGCTTGGTGATATTTCCTTTACATTTGATTGAGGAGGTACATGAATTAATACAATATTGCCCAAATCCAAACCAGTGTCTTTTTCACTCGGAGAAAATATATCAGTATATATTCAGAGGTTGGATATACTTTTCATTTTATCTCAAATTCCTTCATACATTTTCGTAACCAGAGGAAGAAGGAATTAAATCTCAAACTACACTTTTAGGTAAATGATTAATGTACTTTACTGCTTGTACTATCAGGATTACTTTTCTGATGTTTCAGGTTTCTAATTTTTTATGACTATTTTCAATGCTCTGTTAAGTATCTTGTGCACTGTAGTCTAGGTCAGCGGTGCACAAAATGGGGGCGCGCCGCCCAGGGGGGGCCCGATACTTTTCTGGGGAGGGCGTGGAGTTTACAAAGGCCCCATGCTGAGAGTGCGAGGCCTCTGTAAACTTACCAGGCTCTGGTCACGCGTCTCTATGACAACGTGGCGTCAAATGATGCCCATTACCATGGAGACGTGACGTCACATGACCCCGCAGTGTCATTTGATGCATCATTAGACGCGAGGGGGGGTGTGACCGAAGAGGGAGCAGGTGGGGGCGGCACAAGTGCTGGGAGTTTGAGCACTGCTGGTCTAGGTTATATCAAGTACAGTCAACAAACTAAGCTTTTTTGTTCTACATGACAAATATATTGGATTGCTTATATATACACAGATGCAGCGGCCGTTATTCGAACAAATCACTGCGCCGTTTTCGTGTGCGCTGCTGTACTCTACGCGGCATTAATGCCGCCAATCGCCCCAGGCACACATGTTTATCGCGGTGGCCTTCTTTGAATTTCATAGTTTGTGTGCAATTAAATGCATTGAAATGAATGAATTGTAATGTGCTACTGTGTCAATTTCAGGTGTTTAAAAACCAGAACACTAAAATGCCATTTTCTGCACTCGCGTCTTAAGGCGGTTCGGTTGGAAGAAATTCCGCGCCATGATATGGGTATTCCGAGGTATGCACCGCGTGAAGTGTTTCAATAACGGCCTCTGCCTCTGTATTATGCCCCCTTTCCCACTGTCTAAGGGAACTGCATGTGCTGCTGTACCTGTTGGCGCGCAGGAATCATAAGCCTCCGATTCTGGGAGCCTGGGGTTGATTTCTCTCTCTGTTTGGTGCAGCGTCTCCACCATGAGTGATCCCAGCAGGTTGGGATGGTCCCATATAGGACTCAATAGCCACTATACTGGATATGTTATAATTTATTTATTACTTACACTTTAACAGTAACAATAACACACTCACAATACAATATCACAATGCAATACCCAAACACAATACTCAACACCCTGGGGTGGTTCCCCCAAAGTACTGAGGGTGCCCTAAACATCCAGTGTCCGTAGAACAGTCCCACCCAAAGTGTGAGGTAGCGCTACCCCTGTGTGAATCGTTGGTGTACTTGTACACCTGGCTGGGCACTCCTGCACCCAGGTACTGGCGATGGATTAAAGGGTCAGTCAGGTCCCACGTTGTGGGGCCTCTGACACCAATCCCATCTCTCCTTATGAATCCCGATCCGCCTTGTGAGGCGAGCTCCAGATGGAGTGTCTCAACTAATGTCTATGTGGGCCTGTGGCCTGGTCACAGACCATAGAGCACCATGTGGTCGTCCGGTCACTGTTGCAACAATACTGCTGTGATACTAAAAGGAAAGCATCCCTATCTGTGCCTTCCCTGTAACACCTCACTCGAGTGACTCAGGGCCTACCTGGGGCCCACGGGGCAAGACTAGACCTAGTCCAGGGGCTCTGCTCCCTGGACACTACCTACTCTCTTGCCGCTCTCCGTCCGACTCACGGGGTTTTTGCACACCAAAGATATCCTCCTCCCTAGATCTACTCCTGAGGATTCTGGGACATGTAGTCCCGCAGTAGTGTATGCAGAGCCAAAACTAAAATGGCCGCCGCACTACCTGACTGTGTATGCTCGCCTCCTAAAATGTCGTCCCACGCACTCCGATGCAGCGTGGAGCTCCGGCGGCACAACATAGCAGTTCCCCCTCACCGGAGGTAAGGAAGGGGACTCTGCTACATACGTATGTATGTATGTATATGTAACGGTGTTTCTGGCCCGGCCTGACCCACCCAATCTCACATTGGCCCCTGTGGTCTAACCGGACCCCATTACAGTGTGGATATGTCATATGGTGCACCTGCTGGCTACAGGACTCCTGAGTCTCCCGCATGATGGTGTGTGGGGAGAACCCGTCAGACAGGCAGCTGAGGTAGTGTGCTGAGTCTCACCTAGTTCCAGTGCAGCGCCTCCACCTCACCAGGGTCCCTGCGTCCGCAAAGGGATGATCCTGGCGAGGAACTCCTCCGTGGTGCTCCTCTCTGTACACTCATTCTTGATAGATACACGAGAGGGTTTCTGGCTGAACTCATCTTTATTGACACGGCAGGGCAACTGCCCTCCACAAGGAGTATCTTCAGCCGCTCATCTCGCCAGTGCTCCCTTTTGATAGGTATATCACCTAGATCAGGGATTCACTATTCCCGCAGGAATCACTGTCCTGTGCCAGGTCCCTGGACACAGCCTCCCATGGAGTTACTATAACATAACTGACACTCTGATAGAACTTTAACTCCTTCCTCAGCTCTGACAAGAGCTTTCCAGCAACACTCACAGAACTCAGAACTAACAACTTTAGAACACTGTGCTGTGCCTTATGTAAGCTTCTGAGGCTGACACATCTCTGACATCACTAACCATGGAGTCAGAGCATGTGACCAGTCCCAGCCATACACAGAGCACCCCACCAGGGTGTGAGGGGAAACCTCCATAATTACTGCTGGCATGCCCACACTTACCAGGCCTTACTGCCAACAGGAGAGATGACTGTAGGCATTTTACATGACCGCTACATTCTCCCCCTGGTGAATCCCATCGTCCACGCTGGGACCTAAATTTGTATACCTCTTTCCAGGAAACACTGTAACGGAAAACATAATTAACATCACACAAATTTCCTCATAATACAGTACATATGAATACAGTCATCCGCCAAGCCCGCCCCGACCAGCAGCCACGAACCCGCGTAATGTCTCAGTACCCCCTTAATAATAGTGATCTGGGTCAGGTTTCCTCACTTCCCGGTAACCCATATCCAGGACCGTAACATAATAATGCCTAGGTGATCCTCTCTCTGGCACATAGGTCACCCTATGTTTGTGAACATTTCTCCCTATGCTCCACACTCGCATCAGGGTGTCTATCCTTTCTTCCGCCTTCTTACCTACAATGGCGCTCCCCCTATTGACTAAATACAGCTCTATAGTCTCTTGGAGCCACGTTTCCCTATTGTCCTCAATTTCATCCATCAGGGGCTCCGGAACATAGGGATACTCCAACCCATGGGATTTTTTATATTTGACTATTATAGCCCTCTCCGCCCTACTGACCCTGGTCAGATCAGCATTACCTGCCCTCCCAGGTAACACCCATGATAGGGGCTCATCAGGATCGACTGGATCTGATAGTGTGTCGGGACCCATGGGCGCTATGTCTCTACGCTCCAGCTGGAACCACCTCTCCTGTAATTCCCTGTCCCTCTGCTCGGGTGTAAACTCTCCCTCTCTCCACCAGAAATCTACCACGTCCTCCCGCCGGATGAGGAACCGAGTACGGTCCATCCACGCGGAGTACCCCTCAAATAGTGGAGCCCACCACCGGGTCTCCTTAAAGGGATTAGGCCCTGGTTCCCGGTCGTCATCAAATGAAAATACCCCTGACGACCTTGTGGATCGCGAGTTGAACCACCTCGAGGACCCCGGAGCCTTTACTGCCGGTTGGGGTGCTGTATCCGCCACCCTCAATTCTCCTCCCCGTGAATCACCTTCCGTAGCTCCACTGAGCTGCCTCTCCCCAGTCCGTTTTTCCTCCCCCCCCAAAGGTATGTCCACAAGTTCCAAGCTGGGCGGTGAACCCGGTGACCGTGTGATAGGGGTAGGGACATTAGCTAGGGCATGGGGTTGGGTATAGGGGCATGGGACGGGACCCCACGGGGTTACGACCCGCTCCTGGCTGTCCGTAGACTGGTCCAAGGATGATGTCTCACCCTCCTCAGTCCTGACACCGTCTCTCCCTTTTCTGGGCAATACGAGCGGTCGGGGGCCTTCCCCCAATCGCCGAAGCGTCGCTGCTTCCCTTTCCTGGGTTCCGCCGTCGCCACCGGAAGTGACGTCCTCCCCGGAACCGGAAGCGTCGCCATCTCGCGTTGGACCCCCATGCGGGATCTCTTCTCCCACGACATCCGGTTGCTCCGCCGTCGCCACCGGAAGTGATGCCGTCCCTCCACGTGCGCGTTGGGCCTGGCGCGGCCCTTCCAGCGCTTCGCCGTCTGTTGTGACCAGGTAAGAGATAGGGCTTTTTGGCTTACCCATCCGCAGGGGTGTAGGCGTCTCTCTCCCATCTCCGCCAGGTCCTGGGATGGCGGGACTCCGTCGGTCGGATCGCCGATTTGCGGGGGACGTCCGGTCACTCACCCCACGGGGCGTCGTTCTCCCCGTCTGTCTTTTCCGCTCCGTTCTTGCTACCGCCAGCTCACGGAGATCCTCATCAGAGTAGTCCCCTCGCCCCGACCTAGGGGTCTCGGGGCGGGGTGAAAGTCTCTTTGCCCCTGTCGCGGGGTTTAATCCAGCCGCCTCAATGGCCAGTGACCCAGCCGACTTGACCGGCTCCAGTCCCCTGTCTCCGGGACTCGCGCGGTTGATCCATAGCGCGCCCGGGGACTCAGCAGAGCGCCGTGTCACATCCACCGGGGGGTCAGCAGGCTGTATTGGGACGAACGTGGGCATAGGCCACAGATACAAAGTCCCGCAATGAGGGCAACGTGCCATCGTATTCACTGTACCTCCGGGCAGCCCGCATTGTAGGCAGAGCCCGACTACCGTCTCTGTATTGGCCACCCTCACCACCAGCACCCCGCCGGGCACTGAGTAGGGCTGGGTGGAGACCATAGTGCCCACAGTGGAGGAGCAGGCCATTCTTGGTACAGGAGTCACTTCCTGTACAGGTCTCTCCTTCTCTGTGGTTCCTCGCAACTGACTGGTGGAAGTTGCTGGATCCGCCACTCCCTGCTTCGGCTCCTCCCTTCTCTGACAGAGTTGGAACCCGCCCCCAGGGTTGCAATAATGGGCGGGTCCCACAGGGGAATATCATGCCCCTTAATTAAGGCCGCACCTCTCTCAGTCCTGGTGGGCGCGGTCTGCGTTTTCGCGCCAGTCTCCTCCCCAGAGCTGAAGTCCTTTCCCGCGGCTAGTTCCCGCCTTCTCCTTGCAGCAGCTTTTTGCACAAGGTACCTTTGCTTGCAAATCACCTCCACGGCCGGAACTACTTTTTGTAGTGGCGCCGTCTGGATATCAGTCCCTGGGCCCAGTGGGTGCATCCCCACAGGCCATAATTGAAAGTCACTCCCCCTGGTAGAAATCAGGGGAGGGTCCCATAAACTCAACGGTTGACTCAGCACAGGGGCTGAATTAGTCACTGTCCATCCCGGCGCAGCCATAGCTTTCGCGCCATGCCCCCCTTCAGGGCGGGGCTCTGCTGTTCGCGCCATTCCCGGCCAGCTCTGTGCAAGTCCTGCAGCAGCCATTTTTTCTGCGCCTGGCCCATGCGGTTTCCCTAGCAAGCGGGAGCCGCCATTTTGGTTGGTTTTTGCGCCCAAAAAGTCCATTCGTTCGCTCTCCTCACGGGGTTCTCCCCCAATTATGACAATTTCTTCACACTCTTCAAGGGTGGCCCCTCGCTGTCCCATACAGGATAAAAACGGGGCAGCCATAGCCTTCGCTCCGCTCCAGAGCAGCCTGGTCAATGACAACTCGGCGACAGTCTGCTCTTCAGTGGGTTGCACGCCACGGGTGCCCTCCCCATCAGCCTCTGTCCGCCATTTTACGTTCTCCGCGCCACGCGGATCCTCCACTCTCTCATAACAGTTGTCGTACATGAGGCTCCACTCTGCGGGGCAGCCACCACACCGGTACAATAAAGATTAGCTCAGATGCACCACCACATGTGTACCTTATCTAGGTGTGACTCAGTGTTGCACTACCTCAGGCTAGGCTCACTCTCTCAGTGTCTGCTGTGACTCCTTCCTCCCAGTCTGTGCTCCCTACGGTGAGTGTCTGGAATGGCTAGGTACTCTGGCTGGCTCTGCCATGCAGTACTTGGGGCGTCTACCTGTCTTGGTCAGCCTAGCGCAGACCCTCTCCAGGACTCCTGACCAAGTTAACAGGCTGTCCCTTCTGGCATCCTACCAACTAGCACTGCCTCAAGGTGACTCGGTCAGCTATAGCCCGCTCCAGACCCCTCACTCCCTTCAGGCCCCTAGGTTGTCCCTGCGAACTGACAATATCCCGTCAGCCCCCTGACCACCCCTAGGTCCGTCCCTACTCAGCACAAAGTGGCAGCAGACACTCTCCCTGTTTCCAAGTGACCTAGCTAAAAGCCTGTCCTGTTGACGGATCTGATCTCAGCAGCTCGCCTCCAAATGTAACGGTGTTTCTGGCCCGGCCTGACCCACCCAATCTCACATTGGCCCCTGTGGTCTAACCGGACCCCATTACAGTGTGGATATGTCATATGGTGCACCTGCTGGCTACAGGACTCCTGAGTCTCCCGCATGATGGTGTGTGGGGAGAACCCGTCAGACAGGCAGCTGAGGTAGTGTGCTGAGTCTCACCTAGTTCCAGTGCAGCGCCTCCACCTCACCAGGGTCCCTGCGTCCGCAAAGGGATGATCCTGGCGAGGAACTCCTCCGTGGTGCTCCTCTCTGTACACTCATTCTTGATAGATACACGAGAGGGTTTCTGGCTGAACTCATCTTTATTGACACGGCAGGGCAACTGCCCTCCACAAGGAGTATCTTCAGCCGCTCATCTCGCCAGTGCTCCCTTTTGATAGGTATATCACCTAGATCAGGGATTCACTATTCCCGCAGGAATCACTGTCCTGTGCCAGGTCCCTGGACACAGCCTCCCATGGAGTTACTATAACATAACTGACACTCTGATAGAACTTTAACTCCTTCCTCAGCTCTGACAAGAGCTTTCCAGCAACACTCACAGAACTCAGAACTAACAACTTTAGAACACTGTGCTGTGCCTTATGTAAGCTTCTGAGGCTGACACATCTCTGACATCACTAACCATGGAGTCAGAGCATGTGACCAGTCCCAGCCATACACAGAGCACCCCACCAGGGTGTGAGGGGAAACCTCCATAATTACTGCTGGCATGCCCACACTTACCAGGCCTTACTGCCAACAGGAGAGATGACTGTAGGCATTTTACATGACCGCTACATATATATATTTATATTATCTTTGAGGACGTCTCTTAAAATTGTAGCAATTTTGAATTTCCTAAAACAATCAGATTCAGCAACCAATTTCAAGAAGATGACTTAGAAAAGATGAAAAAGAGAAAGCATGTTAGCGATTAAAAAAACTTACATCGTGGCAGCCTGATATCATACAGCTCCTTAGCTTTTTAAGAAATGTTTTTGCTGTTGGATATTTACTGATATGTTTTCAGCCGCTGTACACTTGCATTGTAAATTAGTGAACAGGGAGCAGAACCACACTAAAAATAATATATGGTGTGCTGTTGTATTTCTTCCAAACAAAAATGGTTGCGTTTTATCACCTGCAGCTGTACCCACATCATGGGGTAGTCACCAGCTAGATTGGCAGAGCATAGTGAGGCTGAATAATAGCATTGGGCTGGTAAATGTGGATGTACACACAAACCTCTGTCAACATTTGTCAGCAGCTCTGATGTGAGGAACTAAAAAGACAATAGTAGTATGTTGAGGTGAGGAAAACATGTTCAGATTGATGGAGAAAAAGATAAAGTATAATGAAGAATAGAGCACACATTAAAAACATAGATATATTTTTGAGATGTGAAAATGTAAAAAAAGGATTTGCGGTTTTCCCTTACCTGCTACACTTTTGCGCAACTTTTGTGAAAGTTCACATTTCTTAAAATTGGTGACATTGGCACCATAATTTGATACATTTTGCATGAATTTCACTAGAATTTGTGTAAGGGAACTCACAAACTTGCACATTAGATTTTAATGGTGAAAAAAACCCCAGGCAAACATTGCCTGATTCACGGACACAAATTGTGCACATCCCTAATATGTGTGTGTGTGTGTGTGTGTGTGTGTACTGGATATAGAAAGGTGAAGGCACTAAAGAAAAGAAAATATGATTGTAGAGACACGGTGATGGTACAAAACGCCTAAAATAAAGACAAAATTAGTCTAGGCACACAAAGAAAATCTGTTTATTCAAACCAATGTTCTGGTTCCCAACGGGACCGAAAGGTTGGATCCAATAAACCATATATTGTAATTACTAAGAAAATGTACAGAAACCTATATTCCACCAAAGGTTAATTGATATCAGCAACTTCTCACAGCGCATTGCAATTTCTGGTGAATAAAGTTATGTATTCTCACAGTTGCTGTCAACCAAATGTTCTAGATCAGGTGTGACCAACTCTAGTCCTCAAGGGTCACCAACAGGTCAGGTCTTCAGGATATCCCTGCTTCAGCAAAGGTGGTACAGTATTCAACTGAGCCACTGATTGAGCCACCTGTGCTGAAGCAGGGATATGAAAACCTGACCTGTTGGTACCTCTTGAGGACTGGAGTTGTCCACCTCTGTTCTAGATGTAGTAGGATTGAGTAGGGTTGTCAGGTGTCTAGTATTGAACTTGACTGTCCTTGTTCGGACACTGTCCATTAAAAAATGAAAGGTAATACTTGCCATGTATGTGTATTACGTCTCTGGACATAGTGACCTGACCGACTCAGGGGGCTACGGATTTTCCCTGAGCAGGGGGAGAGAGCAGGGCTGTTGCTAGGGGGCTGGGCAGCTTCCTCTATCCTGATTGGCTGCATTACCCAGCAGCAGCTAATCAGGAGAAGGTGTTAGGAGCCTGGGGGTTGGGCCAAGGAGTGACAAAGAGCAGAATGGTATGTGGAGCGCGTCGCACCTTTCACCAAATCTAAGGCTGTCTCACATTTTAATCTGGTCTGTAACTGTTTCATACGCCCATAATATATATTTTCTCTAACTGTGCATGCAATGTCTTGTATATAATGTATACCCTGTTCATTTATGTAACTGTATTTGTAAACATGTATTATTTGTCTTAACTCTGTGCCCAGGACATACTTGAAAACGAGAGGTAACTCTCAATGTATTACTTCCTGGTAAAATATTTTATAAATAAAATAAATAAATAAACCATTATGTCCAGTATTTATGAAGAAGCCACCTGACAACCCTAGGATTGAGAGCTACACTCTTTTTACATACACCCTCTAAACTGAAGAATGTAGTTAGCTGTAAGGATAATAAAAACATTGTGAAGCAATTTTATTCAAGATATTTATTGTTTTTGTTTTTATTTATTTTTTCTTCGCTTTTTTTTTTTGCAATGCAGTTACAGTAGTAGGCTAAAAAAATGCAAATCTCGTTGAATAAGGTACAATTACCGGCACTTTGGAAATTAGGAGAGAGAAAAATATTCTTCCATTTCTACAAAAGGGTCTAATCCTAAAGAAAAGAAAACAGACAAAGAAAACAGCATTTAGAACCAGGCATTTACAGTTGCAAACCACTTCAATGTTTTCCCAAACCACTGAAGTCATCTTAACAAATAAACAAGGTTCTGATTTTTGTTCCTGTTAGGAGAAACTGAAGCCATCTTACAATATGACCAATAAAAAGCACATGCTCTTTTTATGCAGCGTGCTGTGAAACCGCTTCCATGTGCCAGAGAAGAGATCAGCTCCAGACAAATGAACAGGACTAAACTCTTCTCCAGCGCTGGGATGAGGCTCCACAGAATCTGGGATCAGGGCCCAGCAGCTCCCGACTGGGAAATTATTACAATATTAAAGAAGGATAATAGTACAAAGAATAGAACTTTTGCTCTAAAGTCGTGTTTGCTAGAAAACAAAAAAAGTTAAGGTAACCGGTGTACTCCCTTCCCTGTCTCGGGACTAGAGATGGGGGAATTTTCTGATGTGTGGTTTGGTTTTTTTTTTTTTGCATAAAGTTTAATCAAACTTTTAACCCCAAAATGTCTAGTTAAAGCAGCAAAACGTGTTAAATCTCATTTTTTCCTATATAAAATCTGTACTGTAGTATTACTGCATTATTATTATTATTATTATTATTATTATTATTAAAATGTTAATGCAATTTTTGAAGCATCCTTTGATTTCTGTACCTCCCAAACAGTGCATGATTTTTGCAGCACTTATCTGTTTGGGATCATTTGTTGCCAATGTTCCCAGCAGTTCGAGCTAAAAACTGTAACAATAGATAATGTTACCTTAGTAATATATGGATACATTGCAGCTACTGAGTTAGGGCTGTTATATACAGGGTGCAGCCGCGCGTTCCTATGCGAACGCGCGTGCACGTTCCGCATGCATTTCCTGTATATAGTGCCGGGAGCTGCAGGTAATGTGTATGTGTGTGTATATGCGTGTATATGTTGTGTAAGTGGAGAGTAAGTAAGATTTTTTTAAATTAAAAAAAGTTTAATAATTTTTTTTTTTTTTTTACTTCTGCAGTTATTTACCCCCCCCCCCCCCCCCCCCCACACACACACACATATCCATACAAACACGCATACATGCATACATACACACCAATACATACATTTCAGCGCAGGCAGCGGCGCGAAAAGATGAATTTATTCACCTTTGCCTCTGTCGGGTCCTCTCTCCCTGCCGTGTGCGCGCGCGGCACATCTATAGAAAAGCTGACTAACGTCAGCCAACTAAAAATCCGCGCACGCACATGGCGTAGCGCGCGCCTGCCACTATAAAACGGGCCTTACACTAACTCAAGCAGCCATTATGTTAGGCACACAATCAGGATGTTGACAGATTTATAACAAAAGTACCAAACAATTGCCAGCTTAAACTGTAACATGCTTTATGCATACAAATAAGAAGAAAAAAAAGGGGGGGGGGGAATGTACTATTGCTGCTTTAAATTATAGAATAAATGAGTACTTCAGTATTAGGTGATAACTTTTTTTATTTGGATTAAAAATGTATATTTTAGGACAAGCTGTCGAGAGGTCAAGCAATACTGATTTACACAGATTCCATGAGTTTAACACAGATGTAAATCCAAGATAAAAATCTGAGGCAGATGAGGCAGAGAAGGATCAGGCAGAGGGAATATTTAGTACTTAAAATCCTCAAATGCATAGTCCTACAAGCTCTCTACATTTCTCACTAACGCTTCCATCCATTTATTGCCCTGTCTGTTTAGTTATTATTCACTCTGCCTGGTCCTAACAGCTCATCTGTTTTAGATTGTTATCTTGGATTTTACATCTGTTTTAAACTCATGGAATCTGTATAAATCAGTATTGCTGACCTGAGGAAGAGAGAGAACTCTTAAAAGATTGTCCTAAAATAGCAATTGTTTGTCCAAATAAAAAAAGATATCACATAATACTGAAGTACTCATTTATTCTGCATACTGTACATGCCTAACACGGCTATTTCTATTTAATTCTCAATAGTTCAGTTGTACAATTTGACCATAATATATTCTCTACGTTACAACTTCTGTACATTTCAAACTGTTTTTTTTTTTAAAACTTTTTTTATTTCTTTTTTTTAAAAATTTGTATTACAGTATTTTAAAAAAAATGTTTTAAACATTTCTTCAAAAGACCTGAACAGCAGGATTTTTTGAGGAAACTTCAGTATGTTTGTGAAAAAATAAAATGCACGCGTTTTGCTGCAAACTCTCCCATCTCCACTCTGCGGCAGCTACACAGAAATAGTTGCGATATAACAACACTAATACCCACCATAAGATTGCGGGCTACAATGTTTAGCAACGTTACAGGATTAACTCTCAAGAATGATCACTTTTCAGGCATCAACCACCTTGTCTATACTTATTCATTGAATGAATGCATTAGTTTCACTGGTTTTGCATGATCCTACGTGAGAAGTATTTGACACCCACCCGTAAGTTCTAAAATGTGCCCTTTAATTTATTAATGAATGAATCTATTATTGATCACAAAAATATAAGCCTATACGGCACAGCCGGGTGCACATGTCTTAATAGGGACTTGTATGTGTTTGGAAAACAAATTTAGAGGATATTCTGTCCGTTCTTGTGCTGTAGTTGGTGTTTTTTCAATAATATATATATTTCCCAGAATCCCTTGCTGCAGTGGAAGCGCTGTGTGCTGGGTGATAATGGGGAAAGACAGGGTTGCAGACCTGTCTAAGACATGCAAATGAACATACAGTAATATTTACAGTTGCTTTATGCTTTACTGTGGAGGGTTTTTGTCACTTTTTTTACCCACTATAACCTTAATAATTGTGGTGAATACCTAGTCTAGTCTCAAACCAGCTTAGCCAGCACAACCAACCTCACACTGATGATACCCATCAAGGTTGAAACATGTCTGTGAGTGGGTTTACTGGCTTTGCATCTCATCCCAGCCTCTCAGAAAAGGGGGGGGAAGGAAAACACAAAATGGATGTGTCTCCTAAAAGAATTCACTATAATGCACTCCTACTTAATTTAAAATTTAACTTTTAATATTTATTTTCATAAAACATATGTTACCAAAAACGTCGTGTATAATACATTAAAAAAGGAATTAAATTGACATTAACTAGCGTCTGTGTCAGTGAATGTGTGTTGGAGTGGTCTCAAACGACAATTTGTAGTAGAGGCTTCTGGACACAGAACGCTACTTGGTCAGGGTATAAACCCCTCTGGGGCACCTATGAGATCAGGTACACAAGTTATAGTAAATAAATAAATAGACTTACACACTCAGTGACTAGGATGTGTCGTAAGGCTACAGCAGTCCTGCTTTGGCTTGTAAACCACAGAGCACTTAAGGATGTTAGTTATACATGTATTGCCATCCAATATATATTAAAGTGCTACTGATAGTATAGTGATGGAGGGTAAATGATTCACAGCTTAGTTAAGCAAATGTTCACAGCATATTAATCATTGAATCATTCTACAGCACACTCCAAATGGTTATATCATATAAAGAGCAGGAATGCTTGCGCACTGAGTGTTGGTGGAGTACCCAATTCAGATCTACATAGATAAAGCCAGGAGACTACAAAACACTACATAAAAGCAGCTCCAAGTAGGAGACTGACAACATGGCGCATCCCAGCCTCTGTCTAAAAGCTGTGTTTAAAGCAGTATGCATTGGCTTGAGGATTTGCTTGTGTAATACGAGCTTGAGACAAAAGGTGGCACTGTGTGCTCATTTGCATGTCATTTCCCAGAATCCCTTGCTGCAGTGGAAGCGCTGTGTGATAATGGGGAAAGACAGGGTTGCAGACCTGTCTAAGACATGCAAATGAACATACAGTTATATATATATATATAATGTGTTTGTCTTGCCCTTTCTGTTGTGAAATACATTTTAATAAGTACAGAGATCAGTAAAAAGAGGTCTATAAACTTACAACATTCTGTTGTTTTTAAATAATTGTGTGTGTTATTCATATTTAGCTCTTTTAGGTTATTTGCATAATTATCGAATAGCGTGGAGGCTTTTCACACAGCTATTGTCCTCCAGTAATAAGCTTGACAAATTCCATAACCATATTAGTCAGGTCACATTACATAATCCTACCCTCTGTGATTAATACATTAAACAAGTCATCTTTTGTAATGGGCTCTTAATATTTACATACCAATCGTTATAATATGATTGTGCCGTTGTGTACAATAAATCTTATCTTTACACAATGCATGCTGCTTAGAATTAAGTGATTCTTACCAGCTCCTCTTGGTTGTTTTTGCCTGCTGGTTGCCATGGCTCCTGTGGCCTTTCGTCTACAAGAGGGGGCTGTGGCTGCATTGGGTACAGTGGCTGTCCAGGTTGATTTTGATGATCAGGTTTCTGGGGCTCCATTGGTTGGGTGTTTGTGGGATGTTGCCCTTCAGGATTTTTCATGTAAGTTGGGTTCAGACGATTTGTTTGTTGAGGTGGTAGCGGCATCATTGGGTGATGAGGAGGCACAGGTATCATAGGGTGGTATGGTGGCAATTTTGGTTGTGCATGCTGATGTGGGAGTTGCTGCTGGGGCATCATGGGTGGCATTGGTAGCATTGGATTGTGCAGCCATCCAGACATGGGTTCATAACCATAAGAGGGATACTAACATAAAAGATCATATGTTATTACAATTTACATGCTCCATTGTTTTTCTAAACAAACAAAAAGTTACAAAACTGTTAAAGTGGTGGAGAAAGTATTTTCAATTTATTCATAAACATACAGAATGTGTAATAATTTGTATAGTAAAATTTCCAAATTGTAATTAGTTTAAGGAAAAAAATCATGACTTACATATTTTTGCTGAAGGGGCCCAAGGGGTATTTTCCCATACAGTATAGGTTTTCGGGCCACACTGTATGGTCACCAAAACCATAAGGGGCAATACAATTTGGGCTGCTAATGTCACATTTTACACCTTATTAATGTTTATGTTCAGATTGGAGCTGAAGTAAGATCCAAAAACATCTTTGCACCAGCAGAATTGCGTATCATTCCTGTTGCTTTAATAAATCGCAGCTAGAATAAAATGTTCCTAAATAGGACCCACAAGTCCTATTAAGTATTATAAGTATAAAATATTAACTGTGTGACTTAAGTATTTAAAGTAATTGTAGCAAGATTTCTTACCTGATGTTTCATCATGGACTGGTACCATTTGATAGGTGATAATACCTTAGCAAGAAAATAAAATCTGTACTCAGTCCCAAATATTTTTGTTTTGACTAATTTGCTGTAAAATGCTTTTTACAGGTACAGCGCAAATAACTGGGTATTTAAAGTCTTCCAGGTGCAACACACAGTGCCAAAGTATCATTAAAGCAGCAATCTTGCCATTTTTCCTCGCTTCTTTTTACAGGACGGGGGCCACATTATTTTCAGCTCCGGGGACCCCCAGGTTTCCAAGATACTTGCTGTTGAATTTACCAGTATTACTTCATGGTTTTAAAAAGTGGGTTTATATGGCCGTCCAGTAGGAAGCCAGTAACCAATGTTGCAACTTTCTATTGGCCCGCGGTACTGAATTTGCAAAATTTGGCAACTGGCTTGTTTACCCTGGAGGGAGATTTCAAACGGGTAATTTCACCAGTAAGCAGCTCGGAAACTGGGGGTCCCAGGAACGGTTTAGCTCCGGAGAACCATCTGGTTCTTACGCTGTCGAGACAAAGTAGGGTAAAAAAAAACAAAAAACGAGCTTTAAAAGCTACAGTGTGCTTTTTTTCTGTGTCTAGTTTTTTTTTTGCACCAACTATTGCAGCCTGGAGATGTTGATATACAAAGCACATGGACAGTATTTACTGTAGTTAGGCTTTATTTATTAGATTGCTTTTTCTAGAAATACCATTTTTCTTAGTATTAGTTTATCACGATAAATGTAAAATGTGTCATATATAAATATATAATAATTGTAAAAGTTTATAAATGCCTAATATATGTTTACTGCATTTTATGTCTGTGAGGTTCTCAAGACTTTGCATCACAGCGAAGGTACGAAAAGTGATGATACTCAGCAAGAACAGTAGCTCAAATCCACTTTTAAATCCACGGTAGTAGACATTCGCCAGTCAGTGATTTACCCGTAGAAATCAATCGTTTGTCAACTTTGCCTATTGTTAACATATAACATAATCCCTTTAGAGTTTGAAAAGTACTCCATTGTCCCTCAGTATCAGGGCCCACTATCTAACCCCCATTTCTACATTCTTACTTCTGTATTTATTATTATTTCATTGTAGGTGCTCAGTTTGTAGGCATCACACGCGGTGCGCTTTCTCTTCTCCGTTACTTTTTGTTCTGTTTCCCAATAAAGTTTACCTTTAAAATAAACTGCACAGTTTTATATATTACCCAAAATGCTGCCCGTCTCCTTAATAGATATTGCAACCTGACTTTCTGCATCCCAGTTTAAGCACGTTTAGTACAATGCTTCACATTAGTTTACAGTTTAGCCAGTGTACAACTTGGATAGTTATGTCAGTTGATATCTGTTGATTATGTGGTTGATTACTGGCAGGTAATTCTTACCTCATAGCTAAAGTTGACATAGCCCGGATGTTGGGGATGAGGAGGAAGCTGCAAAATTAAATAAGTAGATTTCAAATACCATGTGTATGTGTGTGTATATATGTATGTGTATATATATATATATATATATATATATATATATATATATATATATATATATATATATATGTATGTATGTATGTATGTATGTATGTATGTATGTATGTATGTATGTATATTAAGGTTATGGTGGGTAAAAAAAAGTGACAAAAACCCTCCACAGTAAAGCATAAAGCAACTGTAAATATTCCTGTATATTCATTTGTATGTCTTAGACAGGTCTGCAACCCTGTCTTTCACCATTATCACCCAGCACACAGCACTTCCACTGCAGCAAGGGATTCTGGGAAATGACATGCAAATGAGCACAACCTTAATAAGTGTGGTGATTACCGACTCTTATCTCATTTTAGCAAATGCCAGCAACCAACCTCACACTGATGATACCCATCAAGGTTGAAACATGTCTGTGAGTGGGTTTACTAGCTTTGCATCTCCCAAGCCCTTGCTTAAAGGCTGTGTCTAAAGCAGCATGCATTGGCTAAGGGTTGCTCATGTAATGTGAGCTTGAGATAAAAGGTGGCACTGTGTGCTCATTTGCATGTCATTTCCCAGAATCCACTGCTGCAGTGGAAGTGCTGTGTGCTGGATAATAATGGTGAAAGACAGGGTTGCAGACCTGTCTAAGACATGCAAATTAATATACAGGAGTATTTACAGTTGAGATATGTGTGTGTGTGTGTGTGTGTGTGTATGTGTGTATATATATATATATATATATATATATATATATATATATATATATATATATATATATATATATATATATATATATATATATATATATATATATGTGTGTGTGTTTGACACAAAATAACTATTGACTCATTGAATATGCTGTGAAATGGTCTTCAATGACTGAAGTGGATATTTCTATGCGATATCGCAGTGTTTACTAGTACTAGAGTAAGGCTTATTGATTCTAAAACATGCATGTTCTCAATGAGTGTTTATAACAATTTTATAACAAAACAGCTTTTTGAAACAAACACAGCTCCAGTCAATTACAACATTTGCAAATATTCTGAGTTCTATTTTTTTTATATTCTGAAATCATATAATGAACATTTATTCAGTAAATCGTAGCACCATCATTTAAAAAAGTTATTAATGAGTTAAGATCACAGTAGAAGGCAATAAAATACATGGTTATAGCTTCAGCAAAATACTGTACATTTTAATTAAATGCAGTATTCTACTTGTCATTATTTCTTTTTATTCTGTATATTATCTATCTATCTAATTTGTGTGTGTGTGTGTGTGTGTGTGTGTGTGTGTGTGTGTGTGTGTATACAATATATTGTTTATGGATAAAATGAATTTAATATTCGTTCATGGCCATCACAAATCTGTAACCCTGCTTTCATATTTTTTTCAAAGAGATATTTTGCATTGTGAGTTATATTATTTAGACATACTCTTTCAGTTATATAATTGTGCACAATTGCACTAATGATGATCCTATTGGACAATGGGTATAAATGTTATGTGATTTTTTACTTTTGACATGCCCACCTATTTTCAGTACAGAAAACTAAGCATCCAAATAAAGTCATTCCATCAGTGCAGCAAAACTGGACCAAATCCATCTGAAATTTCACCCAGTTCTACAATGTCCATTAGGACTATTTTGTATTGAAAATGCGCAAATGTGACAGTACTTTTTGCTCATACAATAAATATAAAAATATAACACTCACAGGCAAAGAAAGAGCTGCTCCGAGTAGTGAAGTGAGCAGGATCCATGACTTCATTATTCCTTATGGTAAAATGTGATATCCTTACCCCTGCTGACAAAATACAATTATTTTTTAATGAATCAACACATGCTACTGTACTGTATGTTTAGTTAGAATGAAGAAGCAAAGGGTGGGCAGTCGTGTTGGTCCTTCGATGTAGTAACAAAGGAGGGAGAGGGAGTTGGTGGTATGATACAATGTATTGGACCGATGATAGGATTTGTGTGACTGTCCCTTTAAGAAACTCCATGCTGAAGTTTTTGTTCATTATCTTACCCTGGACTTGACTTTCACTTTTGCACAGGTCTTTGGCAGATGACCTTGATTCATTTTCTCTTATAGCCAATCCAGTATTAAACAATTACATATTCTTTGCACACGTTACTATTTATTTTAGGAGATGCAAAATCTATCCTCCTATCAGACACTAGTATGAGTCATAGATGTAATACTCTATCCAATCCAATGTTATCAAATGTGTGCCACGCCCCTGTAAGAGGCAGAATGTATAGTTTTGCAATTCATTTGTTAACTCATGTGAGTATACCCCTGGGTATGGCTCTCATCTTACTATACAGTAAAACCAGCTTAATAATTACTCCATTGCTTGTCAACTCTTTCCTAAATATATTCTTTAACACCAACAAGTAGTTGGCATATTACAGTATTTCAACCCTCTCAGAGTAACAATGAAAGACCCTGAGACGTTCGAAAGCATATAACATTTCAACTACTTGTTGGTCCAATAAAAGGTATCATATCAACTACTGTACTGCCTCTCCCTCCTTTGTTACTACAATGAAGAAGCAAAGGTTCTCATGCTTTGCACCGTTCTCTTGTTCGATCATTTCACCCATCATAACATTATTATTGTACCGCCTACGATTACACATGATTCTGTAATATTAAAATATTTAGATGTAGAAACAAGTGAACAAAAATAAAACGTCGTTTACCTGTGTAATGAACACAGCTTGTCTTGCCGCTTCCCTAACTCTAAACTTTACTCATCTCAATACAAATTCACAAGACTCGGCATCACACGCTGTTAACAACCATAGGCGGTGTTGTTTCACTGGATGTATGCATGTGGAATGCAGTGGGTGATGAAGAATGTAAGAGAGAGTAAGGGACAGAGATGAAGTATAAACAATGCCAGTACTCCTCGCAATGTGCAAGTGTGGGGGTTTTTTTTTAATGCTTTTCAATGATATGGTACCAAAGAGTTATCATAACTTTCTCTTGTGTCAGGATATATGCGGTCTGCAGTTTAGTAGGAACTTGCTTTCGTTTAGCACTGGATTTTAAAAGGAAAGTACATATCATCTCTGTGGTGGTAGAAGCAGGTCACTATTCTGTTTAGCTCTATTCTATTTCAGATACAGTCTGTAGCATGTTGGCATTTAGCCCAAGACTATTGTGCCAATGTAATTTTTTATTTCATACCATTAAACCCTGAAGGATTTAGGTAACTTTTTCAAGTTTTTTAACCAGTTAATTTAGATCATTGTGTGTAAGGAAGAAAATACATAAATATATCTTTTAGTTTCTTTGGGCTCCTTTTCAGATTTCTTTTTGGTATAGGACACAGTGCATACTGTAGCATGGGATGCACATGCACCCAGTTTCAATGTGTTATGTTCTTCCTTAGCATGTACAACACTTCACTGCAGGCGTTTCTTATTTTGCAGGTTACACCTTGTGCATAATAAGTGTAGGTACGAAACCAATTACTTGAGATATTTAAATGTAATAGCTACTTAAAGCATAAATTGAACACTTAAGTTTATGCATAAAAGCAGTGTTAGCTTTCACTCTCCAAGCTGACAGTTGCTGGTTAACTGTTCAATCAAATGTATCTTTTCTGTTTTCTTTTATATTTATTCCACTAAAACGGATTTTTTTCATTTCCATTATTAACATAATTAGTGCTATATTTTTGTTATTGTATTTTTGTGGCCTTTTAATAGCCTATATCAGTATTGTTTAGCAGAAGCATATTATAATGTATTGATAGTTATTCTTTTTGTGATCATTATTTCACTTGTATCTTTGTTGAGGAAATATATATAATAAGAATAATATACTTACCTTCAGTTAAACTCCGTGTTCTTCAAAGAGTGTGTGGAAGTTGTGAGAATCGTGTGAGCTGGAGCAGTTTAAATCAGGCTGTAAATTCAGAGTAGCCTATCATTCAGGGCAGGAAAACACTGTGTCAGCAGTTGTCAGCAGTTGTATTGTCACATGAAACTAAATATTATGCCTTGGCATGCTGTCTTAAAACTAAATCATATACCTCTCTGCAAAATACTGTTTCTTTAAAATGCAAAAGTCAGCTGAAATGCACCCTTTGATTTACTCACCTAGTGCACTTAAATTTATGATGATCATGGTGTATTCACTCCTGCCAATTAAATATTGTCAGATTTAAACAGAGAATAGCATGCAATAGCCAAAACAGTACATACAGTATGTTGTATTATTTAGAGCGAGGCCTACAAGCAGTGTTGGACTGAGGCATCTAGGGCCCTTCGGAGACTCTGATTGTGGGGCCAATGTTGGGTAGTTGTTGAGGAGGGGGGAGGAGAAGTGGGATATCTGAAGTCTGTCCGGGAGCTTAGGGAGGGTGAACCTGGTGGAGAACCCTTCTTCTGACGGGCCCAGGACAACCACCTATGTGTCCACCAAGGCTGCTTACCAGATTCAAATTCAATAACCCAGACTTGGTTGCATTGATTGTGATAATGAATTTGATTTTTTCTTGTAGCATAAGCATGTACAGTATGATGTTTTAGGGAATGGAGCAGAACTGTAGAACATGCATGAAACATGTACTGTATATACCCTTTAAAGTAGAGGCTAAAGCTGGATTGTAGAACATGTACCTGTATAAAACACGCAGTTACCGTCTTGAGAAGTCGTTTTCAACCTATTAAGTACTGTAAAACCCTTTAAAAATGTATTGTGCCGCTGCTTGACCCCAACCCTCTCAGCCTACAGTATGAACCAAGTACTACCAGTACTATTGTGGGGCTTATAACATATTTCTGTTATTTATAACATTATAGTATTAAACAGAAAAAATGGGGTCAGGGACTTTAGTGACAACAAGTCTGCATGTGTGTCCAACACAAAAGCCAAAAAATGTAATGGGAACAGAATTCCTCAATAGGAGATACAAAATAGAGCTCTACCCACAATATTATTTTTGCAGTAACTTCCATTTATTTAAGGAACCATGGAGAATACTTAATTTCAGGTCCCACACAGACCTTTCATCAGTGGAACACAGGATGAAATCCGCTTACCTAGAGCGCTTTCAGTCTCTGCAGGCATACAGATGAAACAGGTTTTAGGAAACGCTTTAAAAAAGCAAAAAAAAAAATACTTATTCAAAAAGCCTATTTATAGAATATGTACCATTTAATTATTTGTCACTAATTATAGTTGTTTAAAAGCTACTTAATGTCATCATATATGTAGAAAATATGTAGTTCATGCTCTTGCTCCTTTAAAAACCTATTATAGGTAATCCTTTAACCCCTTGCTGCTGAAATGTGTGGAGGTAACCCCCCCTCCCCAATGAGTCACTGCCGGATCACTCCATACTGTAGGTAGAAACAGTCACACAAAGATGCACAAAGCGCACTGGGGTAAAAAAGGATATATTGTAAATTGTAGAAGTAAAATCAAGGTAATTCCACTTACAGAGTACAAATACTTCCAACAAATAGTGTCACTATTTTGATTACCTTGATTTTACTTCTACAATTTACAATATATCCTTTTTTACCGCAGTGCGCTTTGTGAATCTCTTTGTCATAATATATGTGATTATATTTGGCACAACTGTTTAGAGGTTAGGATGACAGAATATTTGCGCACTCTGTGGCAAACGGCTCCCTTTATGTAGCGCTACCGTTTGCCCAGGCTCTTCGCGATACAGTCTTCTAGGGCTTAATTTGTAGAAAAGGGGGACAGACACGTATATACACAAAAGGGGCACTCAGCTCGCAACCTTCAGCGGTTTATTTCTCGATTAGTGACACTAAACATTTTTAACACCGTCACTTAAAGAATAAAAGGAAACATCTACTCCTGTGAGGAGTCTAACTCACATGCATATCCCTATCTGCAATATTGGCTGTCTAAGACAGTTACCAACTTTAAATAACACACAGGCATAACATTGAGTCCTTAACTGTGAGATGGGGGCAGCATCCCATTAGATCCTCAGATGCTGCAACACTTGGGGGCCGTCTACCCAAAACTGGATCCTGGGGAGTAGCAGTTTTCCTCCCAACCTCTAGACTCTGAGTGAAAAAGCAACCCTCTCTGCTCTAAATACCTGTTCTAGTAATTAGGAGAGCAGGTGAGTGAAAACCAGCACCATTGTAAAGTCTGGTATGGATTTCCTTTCCACCAGCCTTATTGACTGTGAATCTGTGGAGCGGATCACATCCACACTATGTCTGCACTTTCTGCTCTAAATCTGACAGAAAGCTGCCTACTATCTTGGGACTATGTCACAACTCATAGAGGTGTTTTGATTAACATGAGCTGTGTATATGCAGTATGGACACTTGCAGTCTACTGATCTTAGCACCTAAAAGTGGGATGGGTGTTCCTCTTGTTAATCAATTATAAACATTATTGATGAATAGTGAACATATAAAAAAATGACAAAATAAGTGACTCCACAAGTGTTTAAAGATATTAAACTGTGATCATATAAAATAAACACAGCTAGTGATGTGAAAAGTAAAAAAAGTATTATATGTAAATGGTGAAATGCAGCTCAGAACCATTTAAAGGAACAGTTTATTTTGTTCTTCTTGCATCAAATTGTCTTCAAACTTAAGGGGGAGCACAACGATTCTTGAATGGCAAGAAAGATGGACACAATATTGTGCTCTATGTCTTATCTCACATGTGATGTGTGTGTATATATTCAATGCAATACACTCACATTTTACTGCTGTAGCCGCAGCATAACCAAATCAGTGGCAATGGTATTCCTCAGAAACCTCTTCATGTGGGTGTATTTCAGAAAAAAACAGGCTAGGGAGAAGAATGATGCAGATCTTTTAAGCTTTATGAAGGTAAAAAAAATCAATAAAACTATGCCCCCAAATCGGGCACGCTTAAATGCGCCTGGGCTTATAGCATGTAAAAAAACATAAAGGTTAAGCAAGGCGGGTGGAAGCAGGAGCTGAGATAATTTCTCACCACCGCTGGATCCGACGCCGCTCTGATTTCTCCCTATCCCGTTTTTATTTTTTTAAGATCCACCCACTTTGAAAAGAGGTTTCTGAGAAATACTATTGCCCCGGCTACACCTGTAAAATATGTGTGGCTTGGATTGTCACGGGAGACCAATATTATTAACACTTTACCATCTAGATTCTTTGATTGAATAAAGCATTAAATAAAATAAATTGTATTTATTCACATAAAGAACACACACAGCTTGAATTACAAAATTATCACAAATAAACACTTACTGGGATGGGGCCAAAACGAAATAAAATGTCAATGGAATGAAATCCTCAGAAATCAAGTCTCTAGGCATTAATTCCCAGACGTGGGATTGATGCGCAAAAAGAGCTGTGTAATAGTCCTTGGCTAGGGGCGCTAGTGGCAACCCCTGTATCTCTGCCAAAAGTAAACTTTTCATTTTGTCCTTGCAGGATTCGTTTGCCAATCCTTAGTTCTAACCAACTTTTGAAGCAGGGTGCAATCCTTAGTTACAATGTTATGACCTTTGCACCGCACGCTCAGATGAATCTAATGGAACTTCTTACAAGATGGAATTAAATCTGTTACATGATGGAACTAACTCCTAACTGGCTGCCCTGACTTTTAAAATCCCACAAGTCCCATCTTTACAGTCTGCAGCGAATCACTGCATTGGAACCAATCCTCCCACCTATAGCAGAGTTCTGCCAGGTTCTTCGTAACCTGGCACTGAGCTTCAAGGTATGATGAGTGCATGTGCAAACTTGGCACTTCATCTGCTTAGCATACCTAGCCAAGCCTACTTCCCTGGAGACCTAATGCCTCCTTGTCCCCTGACATCTAGCCACCTGCCAGGCCAAAATGTTCACCTCTCCTCCTCCCCAAGTAACACCTTACAATGCTAGGTTATTTTGTTAAATCCGGGTCTCCCCAGACATGCCGGAGTCCTCTCCACATGATGCCTTAGAAGTCCTGGACTTAAGTTATGACTCACTGTACTTGTGAATCCCAAATGTGTCTGCTGCCCCTTTGAAGCTCCCCCCTGCTTCTTATGCAAATGGATTGTTTATCCATAATAAATGACTTCCTATGACATTACTTCAAAAACCTAACTTACACAGTTTTATTCTAACCTGACTTATCCATTTTCCTTACACCCCAATAAACTCATCTTTATCCTGAGCTGGAGTAACCCCTCCTGGACCCCTATACTGGATTCAGGGTACCTGGGCATTACTTGGGCAGTGTCCCTTTATCCTAGGGACCCTGTGTCGAGTGTGGGGATATACATTAGCCCCTTATGCCCAGTGTAGGTTGTGGGTATACATTAACCCTTAATACAGTGATATAGCCCTCTTCTTCCTAGCCGGGCACATATAGACAATTTATACACATTCGCAGGACTGTAGCCAGCAGTTGGCTTCAGAGCTGACACTCTACGCTTTAACTTAAAATATAACCCCTACAACTCTCTCCACCTTATCCCTGGTGAGAGAGTTACGGAACCCCTCACTGGGTCCTGGGATTCGGGTATATCCCGGGACCTGGAGTGTAACCCAGTTCCCTGCCCGGTCGTACTGCTCTGTTTTGTGCGGAAGCAGGGGAATTTGGTGGTGAGCTGCAAACTGCATTCCAGAGGGGATTTTATCAAGTGGTTTGTGTTCCTCGTGGCCTCAGGAATCTGGGGGGATTCCAGAGTGCATGTTTCGGGTAACTCGCCCACTTCTACCCAAACACACCCTGACAACATTTTCCCATAAAATCATCCCTGGCGCGGTGGTTGGCACTCCTGGAACAGTAAAACCACATACATCTTTATTATACAAGCAGTTATATACCACAATGGGGTTGAAGAACTGACACTCACAATTCCCCAATGTAGCTCAGGGGCACCCAACCAGGCATAATACCTTTATTTATGGCCTGGGTACCCCTTCACCGTCACATGGATATTTACGTAAACATCACACATGAGATAAGACATACTGCACGATATTAAGTCCATCTTTCTTTCCCGTCAAGACCCATTGCGCTCTCCTTAAATCTACTGATTATGCAAATGAAGGAGAGGTTTATGTGCGCTTTATACATGTTTATTCTTCATTAGCTTATATTTTATGGGATGGTGGTCCAAATTTTATTGGCAAACCTACTATCGTTATGCATTGGAACGTTTACTTCACAAACGAATCTGCTTTAATCTCAACAAGTTATTGTAATACATCGTGACTCGGTTATTAGTAAATAATTGGGGAAAATGCTTTGGATTGCAAAACATAAAAACATGCATTTCATTTTAAGCAGATTGGTTTATATTTGAAGACCATTGCAACGAAGAGGTTGAATTCCAAATATAATTGTTGTGGGCTCTGCCAGCTTTTATGAATTCATGGTTTAAAACTGTTTTCAATATATATTTATAAATAGATATTAAATTGGAGTTGTTGCAATTGGATTTAGTTTCCAAATTGTGCACTAAAATACACACTATACATAATATATTATTTTGAAAGCAGCACTCTGAACTGCTCACCTTTTACGTTTATAGTGTTCAGAATAAATAAGTGCACAATCTTTTTTCCCTGCACCCCCCAGCCGTCTCTCCCCCCTCCTCGCACCCCCCTTCCTAACCTTGGTTCTGGCGTGACGTGACCCCATGGTGACTTGTCGCCAGAAGCTGCCTGACCCAAGTTGAGGGAAGTTACAGGGGCCTTCGCTGCTCCCCCGGCATTTAATTGAAATGCCTTTGGGAAGCACGCGGGGCCGTGTCACCTGCAGAGAATGTCAGGGCACGTACCCCTGCCCTAGAATAATGCTACCTTCATTGGTGCATTCGTATGATTTTAATACACATTTGGGACATCTGTATTGATGGGGCTAATTATAATCTTTGAGGAGGAAACAAATATCTGACATATGCAACATAGACACCCTGTCATATGATATTGTTGTACACACCTAATTTTGCACGTCACAAATCTATATTTTTATCCTTGTGAGTTGCATGAGATTTTAATGCTTACATTTTTAAATCTGTAAGGAAGTTGAGAGTGCCTTTTCTGTCACCCCTTGTCTGCTAACCAGACCAGTCTAGGGAATGGGCACAATGCCCTAGTGACTACTATTATAAACATATTGCTTTTACATTGTTTTAGTGGCCCATTAATGCAAAGACCAGGTTACCCAGAAACTTCACAGTAGACAGGAAAAATAGGGATTTTAAAAATGAAAGTTAACCCCTTGGTTGCTGTATAGTTACCACAACTGAATAGGTCAAAGGAATTAACTTGACAGTCGGCAGCCCTCATTTCCTCCAGTCTGCCTGTCACTCCAGATGTCACTATAAGAAATTTTATGTGATATGATTAGGCTCCTTATTCTGTTTTCTACTGGCAATGGATATTCAATTTTTACATGACCACATTGTCCAGGGCAGGTGGAGATCAGACGATGAACTTGAACATATGAAGTTGGAATATATATATATATATATATATATATATATATATATATATATATATATATATATATATATACAGTGTTCGACAAACCTATACATTTGCTCGCCCCGGGCAAGTGGATTTAACCCCCGGGCGAGTAAATATTGGCCCAAGCAGCACACGTTTGGTACTAGGTGGCGAGTAGATTTTTTTGTGTGGCGAGTAGATTTTTTTGGTGATTTGTCAACCACTGTGTGTGTATATATATATATATATATATATACACACAGTGGTTGACAAATCACCCAAAAATCTACTCCCCAAACCAAAAAATCTACTCGCCTCCTAGTCCCGCTCCCAATCCCGCCCTGCTTGGGGTCGGCCATGAGGAGGTCGCCACCGGGTCAAATCCAGTCGCCACGGGTATGTATTTTAATGGATTTGTCGAACACTGTATATATATATATGAGTAAACTTATGTAAGCTTAAGAGGGGGAGATGCTTCAGCAACATATGTGTGGCCAAATTTGCTTTTTTAAAGCTTTAGGCGATTTTACTAAAATAGTTTGCATCAGTATACAGTTAACCAGATATGGAGATAATAGATCTAATCTGACCAAATTCAATGACCTTAAACTGTTTTGTTCATGGAAACTATTAGAAACACCTGGGTTAACTAAATGTAAATCCAGCCAAGAACCTTGACTGATTACATCCCATGGTAGCAAGTAAACTAATCAAGGATGGGATTCAGCCCCAATTGTTATTTTTAAGATGCAGACTAATCACTAGGAAATAGCATCATTTTATGATTTTATTGGGGAAGAATTCAGAACTCCAGACCTTTACATTTCAGAGGCATACAGTGTAAAAGGGAGGTGTTTCCTGCATTTCAACATACAGGTGACCCTATCATAGAATCACTATGGCTTCGGGGGAAATATATTAACCCAGGCAATCCTGTTCCATTGAGGAGGAGGATGTATGAGTGTTTATCACACAGTTTCCTTTCCGTATTTGTAAGACGACAGTCAGGAATTGTATTCCTATTTCTTTACATTGCCAATACATGAGAAGGAAACATCGAGTGTGCATTGTTACCATTTCGAAATAGTGGGACTCTTTCTTAAAAGAGAAAATATTATTTATTGTACAGTATGCTTCATGATGTTGAGGAAAGAGATAAAGTACAGTCGCAAGTTGTATAATAGAATTAAAGCAAAGACACGTACAGTATAAAACTTATAGAATGGCATTGAGGAAGTGCAAATTTTGCAGGTTATTAGCAGGTTAGTTGAACATGGACAACTGATTTTTACTGTGCTCTTAAAACGTAGTGGCATATAGCAAAAATGACCTATTACAAAAACACATGGAAGTTGAAAATGAGAAATAAGATATTTAGGTTTTTGTAGATCTCATTTGAAACCCTGCATAACATCAGGCTATGTTAAACCAGCAATACTACAGTCCCCCTTTTTTCTTATTATTTTTATATGTAAAGCATGTGTCAATGTATAATTGTACATTCTTACCTAAGCTGGCAATCGTTCGGTGCTCCTGTTATACATCTGTAAAAATCCTGATTGTGTGCCTAACATAATGGCCGCCTTTTAACTTTGTGCTGCAGTCTGGGAAATGCTGCAGCTGATATGTACCATTTTATTATTAACATTATTGTTACAGCCTTTAGAGTAATATACAATCTGCTGTTTGGAACACAACAACAGATCTATTTGCTATACTTTGTTGCCAAAATACAGACCTCCAAGAAGTTTAAACAAATATATATATATATATATTCACAGCGCTTCTCCGTGTAGGGAGCATGCAGCTAGTGAAAACATTGGCCTTACATTTGTGTAAAACAGACAGTGAATCTCAGCGCTTCTCCACCGAGACACCAACAAATGGGAAAATAAATATTCACAGTGAAAACTAAATCTGTAAAACAAAGGTGACTTTTTGTTACATAATTTGATCAAATAATGATAAGCCTGCTAACCACACCAAGGTAAGTCTCAGTAGCAGGTCCCTATGCTAAATGTATACACCACTATTTTACATTAGTATACATCTTGAGTAAGGCTCATAAAACGTGTTATAAAGGCTGAGGAAAAAGGCCAAATTGTACTATAGAACACTACAATATTCATCCACTGGATCTATCATTTTTGATTGAAACGCTTAAAGCAACCGGAAAATATATGTTCTCAAGCACAAGAAAAGAATACAAAAAGAATGAAATGCATGTTTCTACAGTATAAAGATCATTCATGAATCAGAGGATCTGAAAAAAACTAGTTAAGTATATTTGCAGTATAAACTAAACATTAGGTGGGCTAAGGGATTGTCTATCAGATTTATTACCTGAAGAGTAAATAAAATAATTATTCAGTAATATAATACTTTGCTTGTACTGACTGTTTATAATCAACATGCTATCATATATTGTACACTATAGACCAGCAGTCTATAGTCCCGTCACGTGTCCCTCTGCATCATTTGATGCCAGGTCACTGGGGAGGGGGGGCGTGATCTCTGGAGCCGGCACACGGGGGGGCGGCGCACCCCTGCTATAGACGATATACCGCATTGCTTGTGCTAGTGTCGTTTAGTGTTTTGGAATAATTTTTGCACCTGCAGAAAAAGGCAAGCCTGAGATCATGCTGTAGCATGAAATACCACTTGTTGTTCCAGCCAACTACAAACCACTAACCACCAATATTCTTAAACCATACTCACCTCCTAAGTAACTTTGCTTTTGATAAAGTTAAAAAAGAATCCACTGCATACCTGTGGTTGCCAAGAGCTGGAATCAGTACAAATGTGCAAAAAACGTCCTATTAGATCTTTCCTTTAGTCTATTTACTGAGCCTTAGTCTAGACTACAGCTGTAAATAATAATGATACTTTATTTTCTGTGTTGTGGTACCATTGACAGTATGTCCCACACTGCCATAGAACAAGACATGCCTTTAGGAATACACCTATAAGTGCTTAAAGCCTGGGTCGGCCTTACCCTTGGCAGGGCCCAAGGCAACATGCCAGCAGAGGAGCCCTTCTCCTGCAGTGTAATGACGTCATGGCATAACAACGGCGCTCCTACACACTTACATGGGATGGCCGCTTCCTGCTGCTGCTGCTCTCCATTATAATCCCAGCATCAAATGACGCCATGGGTGTCACCAACGTGACGTTGCATGGCGCCGTGTTGCCATGGTAACGTGATGTTATGATGTGCAATGCAGCGCCGTGCGATATCACGTTGGTGACGTCCGTTGCTTCATTTGACGCTGGGACTCAATGGGAAAGGTTGGCAGCAAGGAGGCGGCTAACACATGTAAGTGCGTTCTCACCAGGCCCGTGAGCACCGCAAATGTATAGGGGGCGTATCTTTTTGCCACCCCAAAATGTTGCTGCCCTCGGTCCATGCCTAATGGGAAATCTGCCACTGAGCATGTTCCCATGACAACAGATGCTGCAGAAGGCCACTCTGCATAAGATAAGACCTCCCTCCCTCCTTCCCCATCCCCCTGTAACACACACCTTCCCCCTCTACACCATGAGCTGAGCTGCGGTCATGCACCGGTGCGGGGACACCCCAGCTCCCCCCCTCTCCTGTCGGGCGGAAATTGGAGAAGGGAGCACGGGCTCAGAGAAGGAGCGGGGCCCAAGACAATCGGTTTGCAGGAGAGCGGAGGGTCCGCGATGACGTGGTGACAGCAGGGCAGGCTTTAGGTGTAGGATTCTCATTTCTTTCTCTGTAGTGCAAGCACCTCCATCGACCATAGGCTCCAGGAGTGCTGGAGGCAGTGCCCATGATAGAACACTTTCATATTCTCCCTGAGTAACTGCACCCTCAGGCCCGAGTATATTGAACAGGATAGCTTTATTATTATTATTTATCAGGTCATACAGCGAATACTCTTCGGATCCCAGGCCTCTGGATGGTCCCTGTATCAGATATTGCTTTGGGCCTTCTAACAGTCCCCTGGTGGGATTGATCACACAGTCACACCCTGCAGGGTGAGACACTGCTTGCAACTTCCAGTACTCAGTCAGAGCTACACACCCACTCATGACAATGGGAAGATCTAGACTAACTACAATTTAGGTGTACCTCTTCCTTAGAGCAGAAGGGGCGGGCACAAGGTCTGCACCCACGATTGGGCAACACACAGACCAAGTCCCACCTCCACTACTGCCACTCAAGGAAGCTGCAGAGGGGAGGGGTAAACCCAAGATGGACCTAACACTGCCTGCATCTACCAGGACTTGCGTGTTAGGGAGGGCACATGAGTAGCCAGAATTAGCCATGGCTACACAAGTAAAATGCCAACCAGCCTGGCTTTGATAAATCTATTAGTTTTCCATGGCTATGGCATACTTTGCATGTGTTTGTATATTTTTGAGTAAATATGTACAGAAAACATGAAGAAATTGTGGGATACAGAAGACTGCTAAACTGTCCTTCCTAATGCATGTGCCTTACGTGAGATACTGTACTGTACAGCTTACGGACTTCAGATAAATAACCAGGAGCAATGGCTTCAATGTTATTATGTATGTGACACCCTCCTACGGAAAACACAGCATTGCTTTGATTTCATAGTGGCCTATGAAATTAAGCTGCAAGAATGACATCTCTCGCTGTACTCATCAGACTTCTCGCATGTCGAAACCATGCAAAAATAGCTTTTGCAGCCGCGGCTGTGTAAATCTGTGCAGTGTGCAAATGAACAAATCTTTCAAAATTAGATATTTGTATGCTATTCAATAAGCTGCACAATTATATTTTGCACGGAAATACTGAGAGAGAGAGCATAATAATCAAATGGTTGAAATAGCAGCATATTTTTGCATATACAATTCTTCTGTGAAAATAACTCCTCTTTGATTGAATAGATTAGAAAATAGGTATATTACAATAAGGGAGTCTCTCCCTCCCCCCATGGCTGTTTCTATTCATACTGCTGGATCTCATAATTGAATTGATATCTACAAGAAATTCAGTAAGCACCATCAAACTGACTTACATGGACTGCCGTCTCTCAGTAGTTGAATTCTGGTTTTCCCAACATTTTAGAGGTGTTCTCCTGCTTGCCAGTAACCCAAAGGGATGTTTGTGCACTTTTGCACAAAATTTCATTTTGGAAATGTAACTGTTTTGGGTTATATTGCAACGGAAGCCACAAACTATGATTTCATGGTTTATTAATTCAAGGAAACCATTTTCCAGCAATAAATTACTTCTCATATGCTATATTTGAGGGGCATGGTCACTTCTACTGTAAACAAAAATAGAAACAGGATAGTGCACTGTAAAAAATTAATAAATAGGAGGAGGCTCACATTAGAAAAATTGAAAAGTTTATTGGATCATATAGACCCCTGATACAGACAACGCACCTACGCATTTCGGGCCAAACGCCCTTTATCAAGGAACCTTGATAAGTATTTGATAAGTAACGCACCATTTAAATTAAATTATTTATATTTGACTGTAAAATACATTTTTCCCCCAATGGCACATCATTCAATAACTAAATAGATTCAAGAATAAATTACATTTTAATTTATTCTTCAAACCATGCATTCTTTATTGAGAAATAAGACTTTTATTAACGATAGTAGTATTGGAAAAAATAGATTAATTGTACAATACTTCACCTGAGCATGTTTCTTTATTTGTGTCTATTTATAGCAAAAATCTAAGGAAAGCTATTACATATTCATGGTGTCAATATTTGTGTCTCTATTCACAGCAATAACAAGACTTGTTTATGCCATTATGTCAGAGTTGGAAAGGTTTGGAGAGCTACATTGGCGGTTTGAATACAAGTTTTAATTAGAGAATTAATGAGGCAAGACAAAATGCTTTTGAAGCAAGAAATCTCATATCTTAAAATAACTCCATGAAACAGAGAATCCACTCTGCAATTAGAAATTGAAAATGAGAGCCTCCTATGAGATGAGTGCCCACTCCTAAACTCCCCCCCCCCCCCCCCCCCGCCGCCCAGTGTTTTTCAGCATTATGGGAATTTAGTGTCAGTTTTTCATTAGATTTCACCATTTATAGTGCATATAAAATCGATATCTATCTTGTTTATCATGTTTCACTCTTTAATTAAAGGTCTAGTTTTGTGCTTTGAAGTGTGATCCGGTATAAGCTTCTTGAGCTCTGGAAGAGTTAAATCAGTAGCTAATGTGTTGGTGTTGACTACATCCCTGAAGAATGATGCTTCCAAGTGAAAACAGCCATTGCCTTTATTCACTACATGCATTTACTCTCTATTTCTTTGAAACCTCATCTAAAGGAAGTACAACGGAAGCGCCACAGGAACAGGTACGAGTGCTGTATTATTACATTGGCAGTTGGGTTGTACCTTTGTTATTAAGATCGTAACATAATAAAGGCTTTCTTTCACTGGAAATAAATATACAGATGCTGCATTGTGTGATGCCTCCACATTAATTCTCTTCTGGCACATTGTTATTTAAACAATATTGATCTAAATCTTACAGTATTTTTTCAGTCAAACAGTGCACTAACCAATAAGGAAGGCAGCGTGTACATAATTCATGTACGTTCCCCCCCCCCCCTTTTATTATAACCTCGGATGAATACGTTTGGGACAAGCTGAATGTGGACAAACGTCCAACAGTCTGGAAACTGAAAGGCAATCTTGCATGTAGCTTCTATTTCTATTTGTTTGTTTTAGATAAGGAAAGGGGATGTTGGCTCAAGGAAAGTAGTCACATTTATAAAAGTGCATAATCAGCAGTATTTAAAATGTAGTCTTGGGCCCCTGTTCTATATACCTCTGAACCTACCTTCTTCTTGCTTGGGACATTTAAAATCCCACTCATTTGAAGAAGGCTTCACTATTTCTGAGAAAGGGAAAGGCGGTTTCTGAGCATACTCGATAGTGGCATTGGTTTGCAATGGTACAATACTTTGCTTATGGGTTTTATGGTGGTGAGACAATTAACTGAAATGATTGACTATGGTGAGCCAATGAATATGTCATTTATATGTGGAAATGTTTTTTTCATTTTCATATACCAGTGACTGTTGAGTGGATAATGTGGACTTGGGAACTGCAGTATAATTGACTAATACTCTAATCGTGTAGTTCTATAGAAAAAATAGCATTGGTATTCATCCAGTTGCTACGCCAGAAAAGTTAATCATAAAACAAAATAAAACTGGTCAACCGTGCCTTCTATTTCCAATTTTGAAGTTAACAGCCAGAAGATAAATAGCAATTCTAAAGTAATAGCGTAATTGTACTCAATGGGTGTTTATTCATTGGACTGCAATAATGCCGATTAACATCAAATTGATGTTTCTGTGCAATTGTGCACCAATCGGTACTATTATGCATTAATAAATAACTCTCAATGTCTGTATATGTTACATTATTTTCACATGTTAAGTCAACCTTGATTAAATAATGCCATTAGTAATTTTTGATATTCTGTCACAACTTACAAAGCTTGCAAATGCAGCTTACTAAAGTGAAACTTGTACTCATAATTGTGTGCCCTGCTCATTAGAATTTACAGTACATGCCGTTACTCACAAGTTAGCAATTGGTTTTGCCTATTAAGATGTAGATCCGTTATATAATTATCGATCTGCTAAATTGGGTTAACAGGACACTGTCATAATGGATATCCCCAAAGCTGATTATTAGTGTTAAGATGTCCTCGTGTTCGATGTCCTCATGCTCCTTGGATAACTAACTTTTGGCGAACGTTAGGCATACTCATATGCAAATCATATGGTAATGAGCAGTTTACCTAACAATGAAGATCCTTAGACCTCTGTTCATTTTAGCACATTGAAATAATGCAATAATAATTAGGGCACAACAAAACCTGCTGTTACATCCCAACCAAGATTATCATAGTGTTATTTCTGCAAGAAGCCTACAAGGAAAAAGGGCAGGTTTTAAGTGATACCCACATGATTTGTAATAAGTGTAGAATGTAACCCTTTCATTACATGTCATATAAAATATATTTTATGTAACAAATTAATGGCAGAATCCCTGTTTCTCACCCCCCCCCACTCCCAACGTGGGACAAAGGGAAGCGCCGTGGTGAGACCGCGCGTGCCAACCCAGCTCTCCCCGTGCCCACTTCCTGCCCCGGGCAGCAGCCGTGGAATTATCCCGGCAGTCTACCCCCCCCCAGCCGCCTAACTCCCACGCCCTTCCCCTCGCCCCCGTGATACCTCCTGCACCGGGCAGCAGCCGCGGGGATATCGGGGGCAGGGGGGGAAACATCAGGCGGGCAAGGAAGCAGCACCCACTCGGTCAAGGTCAGTCACCCACCAAGTCACCCACTCAGTCACCCACCAACCCAGTCACTCAGTCACCCACACAGGCAGAAACCCAGTCACCCAATTCATTTGTCCTGGGCCACCATGATTTCTGTTGGCGGCCCTGTGTGTTACTGCACTGCAAATAATACAATAATCTATGTTCCGATGTTCAAGATTGTGTACAAAGTGACATTTATACATGAGATTGATATATAGCGCAATATATATTACACTATTGTGACATAGTCCCAGAATATTAGGCAGCTGTCTATCTGATTTAAGGCAGAAAGTGCAAAAAAAGGAAAAAATTATCCATTCCACATATTCACATTTGCTGAGACTGTGGGATGGAATCTCCAGGTTAGAGTTTACAGTGGTTCTGGTTTTCACTCACCTACTCTCCTAATTGAGGAAGAGGAATATATTGCAGTTAGTTTGGCTGCTTCAGTCTCTCTCTTAGAGCCTGGAGGCTGGGAGGACGCTGCTCCCCAGGATTCAGTTCGGGTAGATGGTCCCCTCGGGTATTGCAGCACCTGAGAATCTATTGGGACGCTGTGTGTTATTTAAAGTTGGTAACTGGCTTACCCAGCCAACATTGCAGATAGGGATATGTATCTGAGTTAGACTCCTGACAGGAGTAGATGTTTCTTTTTATGATTTCTTCTGTTTCTTAAAGTGACGGTGTTTAAAATGTTTTGTGTCACTAATGGAAAAATAAACCACTGAAGGTTGACGGCTGAGTGCCCCTTGTGTGTATACACGTGTTTGTCCCCCTTTTACACAAATGAAACCCTAGAAGACGGTGTCGGGAAGAGCCTGGGCAAACGGCAGCGCTACATAAAGGGAGCCGTTTGTGTGTGTGTGTGTGTGTGTGTGTGTGTGTGTGTATATATATATATGTGTATGTATGTGTATATATATATATATATATATATATATATATATATATATATGTGTATGTATGTATATTTATATATATTTATAGTATTTTCACTTATCAGGTCTCTCCAGATCTTCCACCATAGTAGGCGTCTGCTGACTTTAATCAGGTTTAGACTTACAATTATGCAGCAATGTTAGAGCTGCGCTATGCTCCTCATGGCTTTTATATTTAGTAAGCCATAGCATACGCCCCTGCACACTTTGAGCCATCTATCTGTCTATTGATGCAGTTGCATTTATCTACCTTTAGCCCTGCTAGAAATTCCTAATTTTCAGATAGGACTCGGAGGTGCAGGTTTGACACTAGATTGGTAGCAAGAGAGTTGTTAGAATAAGTGCAGGGTATGTTGTAGCTATTACACATATTCTTATATTGTGAAAGAGTGGGCTTTACTCCCTATGTACCTATGCAATTCATTCTGATTTGGCAGGTATTTACTGTTTGATCAGTCCTACTATTTAGTAACCAACCAGTATATCCTATAAGTGGACACTAGGATATAGTCCATCACCTGTAATTTTTACGGTTTTATTTTTAAACATACACTACTGTATAATTAGTAATTTAGCAAGTGTAGACATATATTATTTTATAACTATTAAATGTTAAGTTTTTATAGCCTTGGTGTGCACCCTAAGTGTGCTTCTTTTGGAGGTTAATTGGTCATTCTAGTTATCCTCTACCTTGAAAATATATTGTTTAACATGCCAGAGCGCTACGATAATCCCTGTTCGTATAAGTAACGTCATGATGATCATTTTATTAATGGACGTAATGTTTGTAACTAATATACATTGAGGATACCTATTATAATGAAGAAAAATAATGTCCATGTTATAATTCGGTAACAGACGCTATTAGTATAAGAGTTATGGACTTCTGTGGATCTACCCCTAAATTGTATAATGTGTGTTACTACCTACCCATTTTTTTTCATTTTTCCATTCTTCCTGTGTCACTTTATCAATAGGTTTTTTTTCTGGGGGGAGGGGGTGTCTGTGGCCTTATTCTATAAAGGGTAATAATCTGGCACTATTGCATAGCACAAGTATGGCACCAAGACATACAGGTTTGTAGTACCAGGAGGATAATGAAGTTATCTATTTTCAGTGAGCACTCAGGCATACTGTTGGAGTTAGAGGGAGGAGAATTATTGTGTTATGTTCTGACCATGTTGAGTTTGAGGTAGCAGTGGGACATATGGAAGGAAATAGCAGAAAAGCAATTTGTATCCATCTGGAGGGAGGAGAGAAAGTACAGGAGCAGATTGTGCCTATAGTGTATCCAGCACAGTGTGCCACATAGGTAGTCCTTACATTAAACAACATAATGATACAATGATTGATGTGGTTTTTTTTATTGCATGGTCCACCAGTTGAAAAGCTATGAAATGATTAATATCATGGTTGGGGGTCTGTATTTAAAACAAGTTTTTTGGAACCTAAAAAGTCTCTTCCTGTACAGTAGGTTAAGATTGTTTGCTACAATTGATACAAATGACCATTTAATGAGTAACATATCAAATTAAACCAATTGATAAACATACATTTCTTTAGTTGTTTCCAACCACTGTTGTATCATGTAATTTGGACATACATTTTCTTATACATGTTTGGGTCACCTCTGGAATCAGGGCACTTTTCATGTGGTTTTTATATTCTCACATGTAGTTGCTCTTTCACAAATCTTGCTCCAATTTTCAAATATTGTGGACATTGCCCTATTGGTAATTTACAGCAGGGGTGCGCAAACTTCTCGAGCTGCGGCCCCCTTGCCGGGAGCCGCAGCGTTCACGCCCCCCTCTCCTAAGACTCGCCGTCAAATGACGTCGCGGGTCATGTGTCGTCACGTCACATGACCCCGTCGTGTCATTTGACGCGTATTGCCATGGCAACATTTCACCGAAGACCGGGCAGAGACCAGGTAAGCTAGTTAGAGGCCACACGCCTCCCCTGGCATTTAATTTAAATGCCGTGGGGACGAGCACGGGGCCTCTGTAATGCCCGTGCCCCGCTTAGCAATTCTACCGCCCCCCCCCCCCCCCTCGTGGGGGGGCTCCCCCCACTTTGCGCACCGCTGATCTACCCTATGTATACAAGTTTATTTTGGATGAAAACTGAGGCATTACAGAATAGAGCTGTTTCCTCAATCACTGGATATGTACCTGAATATCAACAAATCATTTCACATTCTGAAAATCAATATACTGTAAATGAATGTGTTGCAAACATCATAGAACACATCAAAGTCTACTTTGACCCTATTAAAATAATCAATAGGTCTTCACAAACAGCTCAGAGTGTGCAAGGGTCAGTAATATTTCACTTCTCCCAAGAAATAAAACGCCTCTAAAACAGCAGTGGCTCTTACTGTATATCCCCAGTTTAAGGAATTTGAGGCACATACCTTTAAAGATTTCAATTTTGATTTTTGCAAACATATCACCTACAAGTTTTGGAATTAATCAGCTTGTTTCTCATTTTTTCAGGTATGAACTATTGTGCATAGGTTATAGCTGGGGAAAAAAGAGAAACAAGAAGATTAACATTTTAGAGAAAAAGTTCTTGCCTTCTACCCTCAGAGCATTGCAGCCATTATAAAGAAGTTAAATGGAATGACTCATAGTTGCCATTTTGATCTGCTTCTGGGCAAAAGCTCACTGTAGTGGGAATAACGCCATCAAATAAGTGAGAAATGTGACATAGTTAAATAAAAAAGATGTAATTTTAATCAAATAAAGGACATAGATTACGTGTCAAACCATGAACTATTTTGCATTATATCTGTATCTGGTGAGAGATTTTGTGAAATAAATATACTGTGTATATATATATATATATATATATATATATATATATATATATATATATATATATATATATATATATATATATATATATATATATATATATATATATATATATATATATATATATATATATATATATAATTTTATTTTTTTTGACTATTTTATTTAAATCATTACACATTTTTTCATTCATGAAATGTTCTTTAACAAAAATAGTAGCTTTCACATCCACTAGCAATATGGTATATAAGTCACTGTTACAAGTATAGTAATTAGTAAACGGCCGTGCTTGTGGGACGATAGAACACAATTTAGAATCCTGCATTGTTAGAACAGAGTGCGCATCTAGTTAAAAGCTGAGAAAACATCAAATGTTCTTTACCAAACTAAAAGGGATGTTTCCCGACCCTTCCAACATTCTTTAGTCTATTCCTAATAAGGAAAGTTTCACAGTTCCCTTTCCTGCAAAGAGGCACAGAGATCTGTCTACGTTTTTCCTCTTATTTCTTCTATTTTTTTTTTATACATTTATAACATTTTGGTGTTCATTTGAAAATCAATCCTAACATACTGTAAGAGAGGGGATTACACGCACTTGCAATATCATAGCATCTATAACTCTTGGTTTCTTCTAATGACAATACTAGCAGCAAAGGCGAACGGACTCGGCTTTCTTTTTACGAGGCTCAAGCAAAACGTTCACAGTAGTGAGCGCATCTCTGAAAAACAAGAAGGTATCTTTGAAGTCACAGCAACTCCAGCTGGGTTTTCTCTCAAACATAATATATGAAGGATGAAGACAACCGTACTTTTTGTTTGAATCTACTGTAGTTCTTGTTTTAAGTTCACTTTGGTCAAGTTTGAAAGCAAAGGCATAAACCATATTTAGTTGATGGGTAAGCGATCATTTTATTTCCTTTGCTAGTACTGCTTTGTAGCAAATACTGTATGTTGGTGTTATTTGCTGGGCTGATATTAGAAATTGAGGCTTTCACACACAAGGTGCAAAATAATGAGGTACGGAGCTGATGAATGTCACTGCGCTGAATGCACGATATACTGCTTTAACAAAACAAGAGTTTGTGAATGCCTTTTATTTGCTATTACAGTACTTTCCTGATATGGTACATACAGTGCTACTGAAACTTGCAAGTGTCACAATACAAAGCCCTAATAATCAGTAGCACTGCATAATTAAGCTACAAGGCATAATTAAACCAGTGTTCAAAGTATTATAATTAAATGTAGAGGAGACTGGAGGTCTGGAAAATAGGATGACTTTTACTCTATAAAGAGAGAGTATTTACTGTGTTACTATCCCAGTTGTGATAGTAATTAGATAGATTAGACATTTGCAAGAAGATGACACAAATGGTTGTGGAATATTTTTGTTAGTGGCATAGTTCTGTAACCAGCATTTACCATGGCTGTTTTTAAAAATATAGATGGGTTAGAGTTGTTTTTTCACCGAAATGTTTTCATCATGCACGGATTTTACAATTTAGAACTTGGTTTATAGAAACAAATAAACTGATAAATAATGTGCGCTTCAGAAAGAATCATTATATACAGCATCTCTTGGGCATATGGACCCATCCTATTATGAAGGTGTGGTTTAAGACATCATTTTTCAAAGTTAATTCTTTTTAAGTACCACTTCCAACAGAGATTGTAACAGTATGAAGCTTTGTGACACAGAACACGTGGTTTGGGACCAAGACTAAATTTTTAAAGCTTCCAGTGACTGAGCGCCAGATCAGAACCAACGCTAACACCACCCTAACTCCTGTTACTAGTTTTAAATACCTGGGCATATGGTTTGACTCCCACTTAACATTCGGCATGCACATTGATACCCTGAAATCTAAAACCTATGCCAAACTAGGTGTTCTTTACAGGAACAAATCCTCCCTAAGCCTGCTGGTCAGAAAGCGTATTGCACAGCAGATGCTAATGCCAATTATCGACTATGGAGACATAGTATATGGATCGGCACTTCAAACCCACCTTAGCAAACTTGACACCCTCTACAATTCAATTTGTCGTTTTGTTCTCCAATGCAACTACAACACACATCACTGCGAAATGCTCAAAGAACTAGATTGGTCATCACTCGAGTCTAGGCGCAAAGTTCACCTTTCCTGTCTTGCCTTCAAATACTTTCTGGGCAAGCTACCCAGCTACCTGAACAAGCTCCTCACCCCTACCAAATGCAGCACTTATAATCTGAGATCTGACTCCAAAAGACTGTTCATGGTCCCAAGGCTCAACAAAGTATCCGGCCGTTCCTCCTTCTCTTACCGTGCACCCCAAAACTGGAACAACCTACCGGAGACTCTCACATCCACCACCAGTTTAAGTTATTTCAAATCTAAGGCTGTCTCACATTTTAATCTGGTCTGTAACTGTTACATAAGCCGATAATATACATCTTCTCTAACTGTGCATGCAATGTATTGTATGCAATGTATACCCTGATCATTTATGTAACGGTATTTGTAACCATGTTTTATTTGTCATATTAACTATGCCAGGACATACTGAAAAACGAGAGGTAACTCTCAATGTATTACTTCCTGGTAAAACATTTTATAAATAAATAAATGTTTAAGATGTGCTGATAAATGCTCATGTGCCTCATCTAAGAGATTATTAAATAAATTGGAAACCCTGGTTTAACCAACCATGTTGTTCACTGAAAAATCAGCATCACATTTCCTAAGGTTAGCATGATTCACTGAAGCATATATATGGTCTATGCTTAATAGAAGATATTGAAGTCCGATATGAAAACATCAAACGAAACATAACCTATCTTAAAATCACAGCATTTGAAAAATGTGTGTATTTGAATTAATGGCATTGGGCTCAAATAGTACATTATTCAATTAGAAAGAACACTCTTAAAGCTTAATAGTTTTAGAGCTTAGCGTACATTGCACGTGCATTGAACTCATTAGTTTGCAACGTTTTCATGCTTGTACTAATGAAATAGTCATCAAAGAAATTCACGAGGCAAAGTTATTGTTGAGAGTTCATTTTCTAACCCAGGGGGGCACAAACTTTTTTTCCTGCGCCCCCCTGCCGGCTGTCCCCTCACTCCCGCGCCCCGCTCCCCAACTCCAACTTACCCGCGCTCCGGCGTAATGACGTCACGTTGCCATAGCAATGTGACGTCACATGACTTTGCAGCGTCATTTTGACGCCGCGTTGCCATGGCGACGCAGGGTGGAAGCCGCCGGAGCCACGGTAAGTTAGGTTTACAGAGGCCCTGCAGCTCCCCCGGCACTTAGTTTAAGTGCCTTCGGGAAGCGCGTGGGGCCTCTGTAAACCCTGCGCCCCCCCGCCGGCAGTCTCGCGCCCCCCCTGTGGGTCGCGCCCCCCAGTTTGCGCACCGCTGTTCTAACCTAAGGAATTTACTATTCATAGAATGGAAAGTAAAAATAAGATTTTTTTAATACAATGTTTCATTTTACAAGCATGGTCCAATGATCTCATGACTACTCATGTGAACACTAAAGACCACACACATTACAGAATTATGTGGCTCCTACAGTAGAACTCCCCCTAAAATAAAAATGTGTAAGATTTACAGGCATACCCCGCTTTAAGTACACTCACTTTAAGTACACTCGCGAGTAAGTACATATCGCCCAATAGGCAAACGGCAGCTCGCGCATGCGCCTGTCAGCACATCCTGAACAGCAATACCGGCTCCCTACCTGTACCGAAGCTGTGCGCAAGCGGGGAGACTATAGAGCCTGTTACAAATGTGTTATTTACATCAGTTAAGCACGTGTATGACGATTGCAGTACAGTACATGCATCGATAAGTGGGGAAAAGGTAGTGCTTCACTTTAAGTACATTTTCGCTTTACATACATGCTCCGGTCCCATTGCGTACGTTAATGCGGGGTATGCCTGTACACATAAAGCAGAACCAAAAATCTTAGTGTATTTTTAGTGGGAAATGTATCTATTAAACCAGTGTTTCCCAACCGGGGTTCCGCTGCACCCTGGGGTTCTGTGATAGGATCAAAACGCTGCCAATCTGCTAGTGCAGGGAAGTTGCTAGAGGGCTGCGCAGGCTCCTCCATTCTGATTGGCTGTTTCTGGGTAAATCAGGAGGTTGTGTCAGTAGCGTGGGGGGTGTGGGCAACCAGAGGAGGAGAAAATCGCATGGGCCTGCCAAGAGGTGAGGCTGTGTGTGTCTCTGTGTGCCTGTGTGTGTGTATGTGTACTGTATTTGTTCTGTCCTGTTGTATGTGTTTCCCGTGACTCTCTGTGACTCTGTCACTTGTGACTTTCAATCCGCTCTGGCTCTCTGTCCCCCTTTGTCTCCTGTGACTCTCTGCCTCCCTCTGTCTCCTGTGACTCTCTGTCCCCCTCTGTCTCCTGTGACTCTCTGTCCCCCTATGTCTCCTGTGACTCTCAACCCACTCTGGCTCTTTGTCCCCCTATGTCTCGTGTGACTCTTTGTCCCCCTATGTCTCCTGTGACTCTTTGTCCCCCTATGTCTCCTGTGACTCTGTCCACCTATGTCTCCTGTGACTCTGCCCTCCTCTGTCTCCTGTGACTGTCTGTCTATGTCCTTTGTCTTCTGTGCCTTACTGTCCTGTTGAACACTGTGATTTAGGGGTGCCCCAAGAGAAAAAAGGTTGAAAACCACTGCACTAAATAGTAAGTTTGATTAAGGCACCTAATGATCTCAAACTGGGATTATGGTTACAGTGAAAAAACTCATTTCGAGGGAGTCAATGAAAATGTTGCCCAAAAGAACACAATCAGGCTTTGATAAATAGCAACCTACATTTTGTAGGGAGACAGATTATTGTTCTTTTTTGCAGAATGAAAGTTGGCATGTTTTACCAATAGTTCTGTACGGGTACCAAACTCGTAGGCATATAAAACTTATAAGTAGACATACAATGTAAATGCTAGGGATACTACTACTTATAATACATGTTTTATTAAGCAACTGGTTTACAGATGAAGACATATTTCAATACCCAATATCTGGATCCAGAATAGAGCAATAACTAATAATTTAGGTGGTGAAAAGAAATGCATCTTGAGACATGTATTGCAAAAATTATCCTTTTAATTGATTAAAGTCACAGATAAAAGAAGGAATATGAATGTGTATGTCCATTACAATAAAAAAATGATTATTGTACAATTGCATTCCAATATCTAGCTTGTTGTGCTTTATGATGATATATTCTAGGTTAAAGCAATATTTGAATTAAATGCAATGAGTATGATACAGTATATTGAACACTTTGTCCTTGAGAATCACAGACAAAATGATATATCTACATTGAGACGTTATAGCCCGTATTTACTAAGCAGTGCTATTCCATAAGGCACCTTCTAGTTCTAGTTGGGGAACTCAATGTACATTTTAATTTCCACTACACATATTATGGAGGATATTCTAGTGGCTGCGAGAAGTGCATATCTGTATGGAGAGAGCCCTTTCCGCTTGGATATGCAGGTTTTCGTATTCTGTAAGTCCTTCTCGCATGTCCAAACTGTGCAAAACAGGCTGTTTGATGAGGTTTCATTCCGGCTCTGCTAATCCGCCCGATACGACCAAAATAGCTCAAACTCACATTTTTTTTGTCAAGTCGCTTAAATTCTGGTCGCTCTGTTAAGTACCGAATCTAAATCTGCATCAAAAATCTTGGGGGGAAAATTCTCGCCACTTTTGAGACTCAATAGATATGGAATGGTATCACTACATACAACACAGGTTAGGTCTTGTCTGCTGAGCATGCAGTTAGTGAGTTAATGTTAGTGAGAATAATGTAATGTAATAACTGATGTACGTTTTAGAAATATCCAATGCAAATAAAAGCATTCGTATAAACTACCTTCTGCAAATTACAGGCCCCATTGTCTCTTTAAATCACAGGTTCACTCATTTAAAGGCACAAGGTCTAAGTAGCTGCCTAAAACCCCAAGCAAACACTAAATTCCTCCTTGGCAACATGGATTCATTTATGCTGTGTTTGTAGGGAGATGGAGAAGACAGAGAGGGGAGAGAGACAGGGCTAGGAGAGAGTGCACACGCCACAGCTCTATGGAAAGACAGTGGCGTAACAGGACACTGGGCACAAAATTAAGTGGACCTTCCCTTCCAACTTGTAATCAGCGGCAGAGCTTTGTCCCACGTGACCGCGGGGACCCGGAAATGGTTCTAACTAACCTGCATGCAGTTCAGGGGAGGAGAGGAGACGGAGCTGGTGCACTCCCATTAACACTTCTTCTCTCGGAACCCAGTCAGCTGGAAGAGAGCACACACCAGCTCTGTCTCCATTCCTGAACTGCATCCGGGTTCCCCGCGGTCATGTAGGATATGGCTTTGGTCCCGCTGCATCCGGCGGCGCGCGCGGCCGCGTGCGTATTCCTCACCAGCACGAGTATCCTTTCCTAACCGGTCCCAGTCCCTACTCGCTGCACGGCTCAAAGCGCGCTGTGACGCGTCAGCCGCCAGGGGATGGAAGAAAATTGTGATCCCGAGCGGTGACGCATCACATGGTGCGCTGATGAGCCTATCAGCGGCGGGGGCGGGAGCGGGAGCTGTCAGAGAGCTTCCTCCACAAGGTAGGGGGGTGGTGTGTGTGTGTGTCTGTGTGTGTGTCTGTGTGGACCGGGGGGAGGGATCAGCACGGAGAGGAGGGCATTTGTGGGTGGGGGGGAAGCTGCTTATGTTCCAGCATACAGCCGGCAGCAGCTCCCTCCTGCAGCCCGGGAGACCGACCCCCGCTGCAGCCATCCGCTGGAGGGGAGCAGCAGAGGGCATGTGGAGGGGGGGAGTAGCATGGAGAGCAGCAGAGGGAATGTGGGGAGTCCCTCCTGCAGCCCGGGAGACCCCCGCTGCAGCCCTCCGCTGAAACCACGCCCCTTGTCCGCCGCTCCCTACAGACCGCATATAGCGGTCAAGTGCCTCTCCACGCGCCGCCTGTCTGCAGTGCGGGCGCGTGGTCTGAGGCAGCGGGGCCTTAGCCTAACCTTCCGCCGCTGCTTTAGCTGTCGGGAGGGTCCCAACTCCGGGCCCCCGGACGGTAGTTACACCACTGCTCTCAGAACCACTTTAGAGAGGCTCTTGGAGTAGGAAGTTAGTCAGTAGGTACAGGTTGATCTCAGAAATGATTCTGATTCTGTATCAAAACAAAACAAAGTTCTATCCACATGGATTGGATCTTAACACACTCGTATTCAGTATTGTAATAGATGCAATTTGTAATATAGAATATGGCTGGTTGTCAAATCTCATTCTGCGATTTATAACAAACTCACAGTAGTATACTATCTCCCTAAGCCCTACTATATGTCTGAAACTAAACATTATATGTAAGATATAATAAATTAAAGGGCCTAATGTGTTAGAGGAACTCCTTCATTAGGTTAACTCTTTTGCATTTTGTAAACAAAATACTTCTGAAGTATTTACACTGCTCTCATTTGGCAGACATTCAGAAAGTAAAATTATGAGTTAATGTGGAAGAAATATAGGGAGGGGACTGTTTTAGATTGATTATTTTCAGAATGGCATCTTTGGATCAATTTCTTTTTAAGATTTACATGTTGGAGGCCTGATTACAAAGTGTCCAAATACAGTATAAGCACTGCTAAATGTGATACATTTGAAAATCCGGAGATTTTACTCCTCTTGGTCCATGTCTATAACGTCCACATCATATTTGAATCTCTTTTGCATTTACACTAATATTTATTCAATTTTTTTTTACCTACTATACTCTAATCTCGACTCTTTAATCCCATATACTTATTCACACTTGCCTCTTAGCTCTTCTATTTGCCTGTCTTCCTCCTACCTACAAGCTGCAATGTTGCAGCTGGTCTCTAATCTACTTTTCTCATTGAATTCTTATCTGAAAATGATGGAAATTTGAGGGGGAGATTACTCTTGGCCAACATGCTACCTCATCCACTCAGGGACGTTATCTGGACAGGGCCTACAGTGAGAGGTGGAAGCGTTATGTGCTACATATTGGACCTGTCAGAGTAGACAATATGGTCCAGTTTAGACACTTGATTGACAGACCAGCAGCATGACACCTTGGCCCTTATTCTATAAAGTCCAATAGCACCGATTCAAACACAGGTATACAAAGTACTTTAAAAATATATGTTTAGCACCCTAGTTTTAATTTGTCTAAATGTCCCCTTGTACCTGTTATAAATTGAAAAATAACAAAGAAAAAAATTGTTTTTCAAACTTGGGTATTGAGTATGTACTTTTAATAATAAAAATGGCATCTTCATTATATAGAATGTCTTAATTAATACTTTTATTTAAACCAGTCCTGGAAATGGTTGGTTTGGACAATTTTAGGAAAATACTGTTGTTATACAGTATTGCTGAACTTTGCTAACGCTCTCTTAACTGGAGTGAATGCCTCTGGGAGCAGGACATGTACTTGAGTTGGTTAACTTTAAAACACTAGTTATTAGTCTAATGTGTGTATTACTTTGCTGACACTGGCAACATTGCTGTACTGTTCAACTAAAACTTGTATTAGTTTACAGCACACACTATATTAAGATTACAGTATATCGCAATATATATCGACATTAGTATAATTTAGATTATATAGTCAAATATATTCTACACTTGTTTTTATTTTGTATATTATAAAACATATTTTTAAAATAGCCATTCATGTAAACAAAAAAAGTTCTCCTATACCCAAAAGTAATGCTTTGCAGACTACTGTATATAAAAATGCACATGTTGTGCGCCATGTACCTCCATGTAATTAAAGATCAGGATGCAGACGCTTTCTAAGGCCGCGCTTATTGTGCTGGCGACGGCAACATCACATCGCCCGAAAACAAATGCATTGTCGCCGCCGCGTGCGCTTATAGTAAGTGCGACGGCGACATGGCGACGCGATTTTCTGAAGCCGGGAATATTTGATTTTTCAGGGGCTGTCACCTCATGTGACAGCCCCTGAACCAATTAATGCCGGGTTGCCCGCGACGCCTCCGCAAAGTGAAATACAACTTTCGCTAGCGGCAACGGGTGACATATCGGTCGCGGGCACTTTAGGCGCGGCCTAAGACTACTATATCTGTTGATCTTTGACTCGCCTAGTTACCCCTTTATTTGCATTCTAGTTTAACAGGATTGCTTGAAAGAAAGTACCGTATATTCCGGCGTATAAGACGACTGGGCGTATAAGACGACCCCCCAACTTTTCCAGTTAAAATATAGAGTTTGGGACACACACACACACACACACCACTATACATATATATATATATATATATATATATATATATATATATATATACACACACACACACACATCACTATATACACACACACACACATCACTATACACACATACACATCATTATACACACACACACACACACACACACACACACCACTATACATATATATATATATACACACACACACACACACACACACACACACACACACACACACACCACTATATATATATATATATATATATATATATATATATATACACACACATACACATCACTATGCACACACACACACACACACATCACTATATATATATATATATATATATATATATACACACACACACCCACACACACACACACACATCACTATACACACACACACACACACACATCACTATACACACACACACACACACACACACACACATCACTATACATATATATACACACACACATCACTATACATATATATATACACACACACACATCACTATATACACACACACATCACTATATACACACACACGCACATCACTATATACACACACACACACACACACACACACACATCACTACACACACACACACACACACACACACACACACACACACACACACACACACACACACACACACACACACACACACATCACTATATACACACACACACACACACACACATCACTATATACACACACATCACTATATAGACACATCACTATACACACACACACACACACATCACTATATATACACACACACACACACATCACTATATACACACACATCACTATATACACACACATCACTATATAGACACATCACTATATACAGACACATCACTATATATAGACACACACACACACACACACACACACACACACACACTGCATGCTCGGCTCCCCACGCTGCGGAACACTGGAGGAGTAAAGACAGGAAGAGGAGGGCTTGTGTCTGTGTGCAGAGGGACGCCCCGCCCCGCCCCCTCTGCAAGCACAGGGAAACAGCAGCAGCACGGAGCTTCTGCCTGCCACTGCTCTGCTCTGCCCCCAGGTTTCGCCGCACAGGCTGCGCCCCCTAGTCGGCGTATAAGACTATACCCGGCGTATAAGACGACCCCCGACTTTTGAGAAGATTTTCCTGGTTTAAAAAGTCGTCTTATACGCCGGAATATACGGTATTGGTTTCATTTTGGTTAGTTTTAGTTGTAGAGTAGGACGTCAGCATGGATTAGATGGGGTCGACTCAAAGGCCTTTGTAGCTAAAGTTTTGTTATGAGCAAGACCTTTGGGGATAAGTGGGTATTGTCACTATGAATGTTTGAATCCACTTTATGAAGTTCTGTTTTTGTTTTCCTGATTGACTTTAAAAGCAGCAATCTCTCCTACCACCTCCAATCTGATTTTCTCACCTTTAATAGAACTGGGTAGAGGCTTCTTGCACATTTTAATCATGATGCTCCCAGCTCCAGGGAACCCCAGTTGCCGATAAAATGGACTCAACATTTTTTTGTCGTTTCTGTAAAAAAAAAAAGCAATTGTGACTGTGGGACCACCAATCTCTCAATGATATTGCAACTTTCTATTGGCCGCTGGAGTGAGCCTAACTTTGCAGCCATTTTGTGTTCACCAGCCAAGTATTCTTGACTGAAGGACAATAATGTAAAGAGGAGGGTACCGTGGATCAACTCCAAAAGACCCCCTATTTAGGTACTTAAAAAACATCCCAAATATTTTTTGGATGCTGTTGACTGTTGCTTTGAGATTTGAATGATGCTAAAATAGTAAGGAATGACATGATGAGGTTATTACGTGTTTATTACAAAAGAAGATACATTAGCTCAGAAATAAATAGACATACTGAAACACAAGACCTTCTTTCCTTTACATAATGCTAAACAGTGACTTTCTGCCATGAGCCTGCATGCAATCCCCCCGGAGTGTGATGTCAGTGTTTTGGTATTCCACACACACAGCATTGCTTAAACAAACTCGGTAACGTGGATCCGGTGCTGATCTGCTTCCAATTGGCAATTCAGAACATTATTAACAAATAGGAAAAGATAAGACTTGGAATATTGTTTGCATTCCCACAGAAGGATTGTACCGTATAAAGGAACTACTGTGAAAACCTTGTGTTCGTTACAAGGATAATTTGTAGGCTGTGATAAGAAGCCAAAACGAATAATACTTTGTGATAAGAGTTTAGATTGTTAAATGAGATAAGAATAAGAAGTTATTCAGATGAATTCTAATGAAATATGAATTTACTACATCCACTAATTAACTATTGTGGTTGTTGGACTGTACGAGTAAAACATATTTCAAAGTGTTTACATATGGCAGATATTTTCATCAGAATTTTAATAGAAAATTGAACTATTTCCTGCAATCTGCAGAAGACATTACTGGTTCTATGTATCATAGTCTCCCTGCTGCAGAACTAGGGCAACACTTGATCAAAATCAGCCCCAAACTTATCTTTCTCTCTTTTTCTCTCTTGTAGCCAGGTCCCCTCTGGCTCCCCAGACCCCCCAGACCCAGACCCCAGACTCTGGTTCCACCCTTACTTACCTCCGACAGCGTGAGGGCAGCTGCAGGGGCGATCACGTCGCAGAAGCGACTCGGCGGCCATGTTAGGGTTGGCGTTAGGCTAGCGCATTTCAGGAGTGCAGGAACTACCCACAATTGCGCATGCTCAGTTGAGAGTAGCGGCGGCCATTACAAGTTCTCGCATGCGCAGTGGAGATCGCGCATGCAGCCCCAATGCTAAAGAGGGCCATGGAGGACTACAACTCCCAGCAACCTCAGGGGCTGGAGCCCAGCTGACACCAGGGAGCCAATGGGACAGACCGTTTCCCCTGAAGGAGATATACATTGTTGCACTCAGCACAGGAAGAGGCAGTAGGAGCTGGGAGACAGATATGGGAGGTTGTGTGGGCAGGGGTCGGGGACCCACTGCACTAGGCCCGGTAATCCCCCAGGCCCCAGCTAGGCCCTGAGACATTGTTTAAGTTTGTGGCTGCTGTCGGGAAGGCCCTTGCAGTTAGGGGCTTTGCCCTTTAGCAGTGAGTTAAGTTCAGGGACACAGCTGCAGTGCTGCATGGCCCTGATGGTTGTGGTCTGAGACCAGACCCCCTAAGAAGATAGAGATTGCTGTAGAGTTGGATTCACCCAACGGACAGCTCTCGCATGGAGATCACGTCGCTGAGGAGATCATGGATCGGGGGATCCTTTGCGAAGATATCAGCTGGCCCAGGTGCTGACACACTGGGCAGGTATCGTAAATAAGTGCACCAACAAAGTACATACACATTGTGGGCAGCGCTGTTTCACACACCATGGAGGTTGGGCGTGGGACTTTGGGGTATAAGAGTAATTCACCCAGGCTCCCAGCGGTATTGTATTGTATTGTATGTCTTTATTTATATAGCGCCATTAATGTACATAGCGCTTCACAGCAGTAATACATGTGGTAATCCAATAAATAACAGATAATATAAATAACAGATCATGGGAATAAGTGCTTTAGACATTAAGGAAGAGGAGTCCCTGCTCCGAGGAGCTTACAGTCTAATTACAGCGGTGGAGGCTTAGGCGCCTGTGAGCCCACAGGTAAAAGGGCAGCACCAGTAGCTATTTACAGCCACCTCCCTGATCTCACTTAGGGATGGGGGAAACAGGGCTACACTCTCTTTCTCTCTTTCTCTTTTTTTGCTCTTAAAAACACTTTTTCTTATGATTCTTAAGCCGGTTGCTTATTTATTTATTGTTTCCACTGACAGAGAGTTCTTGGTAAGGTAGATTTACAGTAGGTCGATATGTACTTATGGGTTTGCAATAAGACACCTTCGAGGAACGGTGCAAGGAAATTTGGCGCCCTAGGCGATACTTCAGCTGTGTTCTTCGCCCAAAATGTCGGAATCTTTTGTATGTTGGTTGGATTTCGCCTGGCCCGTCACAATGCTCTCTCTCCCCCTCCCCATTCTTTCTTTCCCACCCCCTCATTCTCTTTCCCTCACCCCCTCTTCATCCTCTCTCACCCACTCTTCATCCTCTCACCCAACCCCTCCCAGTTAAGAGTCCTTTACTTGGCTGTGGAGGTCCTTCCTAGCACCAAAAGTTCTCATTTTCATCGATTTCGGAGTGCTGGGGCGTCTTGCTACAGACACAGCTGCCCTCCTCCTCCTCTGGAGTGCACACTTCCTCCTCCACTTTGTGACTGCTTTGCTCTCGGCCTCAAGTGAGTCACGTTGCTGCATCATCCTCACCCTCTGCCGCCTACCAAAATGTGCCCACATACTCCCCTCTTCACCAGATTCTCCCCCACCTCTCTCCCCCCTATCTTTTCCATCCCTCTATAACCCCCACGCCTCTCTTCCCCCCCATGCCTCTCTTCCCCCATGCCTCTATTCCCCCCATGCCTTTCTTCCCCCCCCACATGCCTCTCTTCCCCCCCACACGCCTCTCTTCCCCCCCACACGCCTCTCTTCCCTCCCACAACCACACGCCTCTCTTTCACCCCCCAACCACACGCCTCTCTTTCACCCCCCAACCACACGCCTCTCTTTCACCCCCCAACCACACGCCTCTCTCTTCCCCCCCACACACCTCTCTCTTCCCCATCCAGAAGTTGGGCCAACATCTGCCCGCAGGACTGGCGTGGGCTGGAGGCCACCCCCAAGGTGTAAGGGTTGATTGGGGGTTATTGGTTGTGGTATGGTATGTATTGGGGTGTTATTGGGTGTATTGAGGGAGTTATTGGGGTGGTTATTGTGTGTATTTGGGTGGGTTGTTTGGTGTAATGGGGAGGGGGTTATTTTGTGTGTATAGGGAGGTTATTGAGTATACGGTAGAGGGGAGTTATTGAGTGTAAGGGGTGATGGGGGTTAAGTACGGGTGGGGGTGTATGGAGAGAGAGAGGTGGGGTATAATGGGAGAGAGATGTGTAGGGGGAGAGAGTATGGTGGGGTATAAGGAGGAGACCGGCGAGGGTGTGAGATACAGGGGGGGTGTCTTGCAAGGCCGCTGTCACTGCGGGAGGAGCCAGTGGAAACTCTGGTCCTTGGCCTGGGAAAGCTGGGTGCAGCCCCGATACCATGTATGGGTCTGTGTGGAGAAAAAATAGTCTAGAAACCATACAGTAAGAGACTGAGACACAAGCTTATTTTCATTATGTGCCGTACTGTACCATTTGTAATTTTAAAAGATCAGTCAGCATGACTAATGTAACCGTACGATAACAGAAATAGAAATGGTCCATGCAGATAAGATAAAGAAAATACCCACAGCACTCTGCAGAAAAAAAACGGACACATAAAAGATCAAACTGTGCTCTAATTGTACATGGTGAATATGGAACCCAAGCAACTGGGAAAAAACAGGTGAACTGGGGACACAAACATTCATGTAGGAAACAATAGCACTAATCAATACGAATGCTACCAAAAATGATATAACAGCCAGGACAGCTACTGATGGCTCACAGGAAATAAATGTCCATGTACAAGGGGGCTACGTATCAGGCCCTTCGCCTTCTTACGGCCTTTTCCCAGCTGTGAGTGGTACTGTACTTCCATTTCTGTACGTCCAATGGCTCAACCACAGGAAAAACAAAGTTATACTCAGTCCCAGGCGTGTGATGCATAATGTTCCAGAAGCTTCTGTGTCTCTCCCTCGTTGGTTTTTGGTAGCACTGGTGTTGACCAGTGCTATTGTTTCCTATGTTGTGAATGTTTTTGTGGGAATTTCAGAGCACTGTCTTCTTATTTTACCCTCTACATGTTACATTCTCCGGGGTTTCATCACCATGTACAATTAGAGCACAGTTTGATACATCTTCGTGTGTCATTTTGGTTGCATGTATTTTCTTTATTGTGTACCATCTGTAATTTTATTTCCTATTTATGGACTTGTATACCTCTAGCTTCTCGCTCTATTTTCTATGGCTGTTTTATTTCTTTAGTTTTCCATGAGCTGAATTTGTGACCTACAATGGTATAGTAGTTACCATGGTGAAGTTAGGGTCATTTGCTTTAAATGTAGATGTTACATGCCTGTGAATAAATATAGCTTTAAAGTTGCCCAGGAGACATTAAGGATAGTCTCTGTTATGTTGACATCCTTATGTCAATCATATTATTTTTTGCAGTGAATAACACCAGATCTAATTCCGCAACCAGTAATGTGGGTCTCCAAACTTAGCTCTGTGTCAATTTGTATTGAATGCAGGCCCGTATTTAGGCATAGGCATACTGGGCCCGGGCCTGGGGAGGCAAATATCAGGGAGGGGTGTGTTGCGGTTACAGAGGTCCCACTCTCTTCTGATTGCCTGGGAAGAGTGTGGGGCCTCTGTAAAGGTCTCTTAACTCCTTCTGCAGCATTGGCCCCCTCTTTCTACAGTGTTGCGACATCATTTCGTCACATGGTGACGCGTTACTATGACAACGTGATGTCACCAGCCCTGATTGCATGTACTCAAATGTTCTACTAGGTATGTGAGCATGTATAGAATAGTCTCTATGAGCTATTGTTTCTGGAAATTGTAAAATGTTAGGGGGTTATTCATTAAACTGTGATCTTCAATTCAATGGGAGTTTCCATGCTATAGTGCCCTGATCAGCACTATCTGCGTTTAATAAATAACTGCCATCAATGTCACTTGAATGTAGATAACCCCTTATAAAATAATATAAACACAATTGTGATTCATACCTGTGTATTGATCACAGTATATTTATGCTTATAGAAAAGTAAAATATTTCCTAAAATTAATGGAAAATGTTTAAATGTACTCTGTAAACTAATGACTCTCACTATAGTGATTAGTGAGACACAATTTCCTTTGAGTTGGTAGATGATCACAGTGACGTGTGATAAAAAAACATGTTTTAAAATATTGACATTTCAATGGCAAATAGTAGGAAGAAAGCTGACAATCCTTAAGAGTATTTAAATGTATTTGGTACTATACCATGATGAAACATTTGCATACTTTTCCAATTATATCACCTGGTAGTTAACCTTGGCTTTGCCTACAAGGATATATGTCCTTTAGGACTGAGGGATGTGCAGCTTTCTGGAATATTACACAATATGCCTTGAGATAGAATTACTTTTCCATGTGTGTATCCAAAATATAAATTGTAGCGGTGTCACTTCACCAAACATCACTAGCAGAGCAAAATACACACTAGCAAAGGTAACTTTACACTTGTATCCCTGACTTATAATACCTTATAGTTACCCATACTTCTGTGTGTTCACATCTGTTGAACATACATGTGCATTGCCATATGAATTACCTGTGATAATGCCCGGTTGTTGCTTTACTCTATTTGCACATTAGTGCTGAATTGTGATGCAATGAGAGAAAAAGATTGTGAGCACTCAGTGGCAAATCTGTCAATACGGAAACACCCTTTTCATGACAATAATCAATGGGACATGTGTATACAATTAGATGACAGATCTAACCTTCCATAATATCACTTTCATCCAAGAGTGGCTTATTTTACAAAAGCAATACTCTTCAAAGAAAAAGCCAGAAATCATGAAAAATAACTTTTTTTTTTTTGCTCTATACATAGTGAAAATCAGGGCTAATTTCCAACAAGCTCCATTCTAATGAATGAAACTAAAATCTTCTCTGACATGGGGAAGCTGCTTCACAGCATATTGAATAAAGGTCAAAGACATATAGTACAGCTAACATTCTAAGATAATCAAAACAAGGACAATTACCATCTACCTCTTATGAGAACAACTAATAACTCTTTTAAAGCTGTAGACAAAGCAATATCCTACATGTGTGCTTTTTAAATAAATCAGTTCTATACTATGAGAAATGAAAATTTTAATGTATTTCAATGTAACAAGTATTTTTTGTTTCTATAGCAACCATTTAGAAAGTCACATCTCCTTCCTCTTCGGAAACAGGCTCTGACACACCCCTTTTGAGCCCTGCCCTCACTCTAGCAGTGCACCAATTGTATCTAGTGACTTCCTGGTCACATGATCTTCCCCACAGATCTTTGCATCTTTGGTCCTCTTCTGCTACATTGACAGCCATTTAGTGAACCCCCGAGCCAAATCTTAGCCAATTGATCACAGGAGAACGGATCGATCAATTTAGATAATTACTTATCATTGTGTGGATTGTATTGATGCACATATTAAAGGGAAGGGAAAAAAATGTAAACAGCAGCCTGGACTGCTGCTTTAACATGATTCCTCCCACCACAGGAGAATGAGTAAACACAGTAAAATTGTTTTGTAGAAGTCTTGCGGCATTATATGCCGTAACCTACTGTATATGCGTATTGCAGTTTTACAATGAATACTGAAGCTGCCTTGATGCATTCAATTTTGTACATTTATAGCTCCAGAATGTTTTTTTTTTCTGTGCTGTGTACATTTCACAATCTTGGTTACTTACTTTTTATATTATTACTGCTATTTATTTTGATACTGAGATGTGCAGTGTTATCATTATTTGTATTTAGAATGATGCAAGCCAGTGTTGGCTCATTATAGTATGTTTACTTTTGGGGTTCACTGTACAAAAAGCAGTAAAACATTCTCGTGATTCACTGAACAATTGCTTTGAGCAGACATCTTCACAAACATAAAATGATTGGACAATGCAAAAGACTACAACTAAGGCTACGCTTACAGTGCCGGCGACGCAACGTCGCTCGAAAACAAATGCATTGTTGCCATCACAAGCACTTTTATAGTAATATGGGAGCGACGCTGACGGCGCGAATTTTTGAAGCCGGTCAAATTTGATTTTTCAGAGGCTGTTGCAACATGTGACAGCCTCTGAACCAATCAAAGACCTGGTCGCCGGAAAGTAAATTACAACTTTCGCTAGCGGCGACGGGTGACGTCACCAGTCGCGTCGCCGGCACTATAAGCTCGGCCTAACTCTGTATTAGATAGTACATTTATATTGATCACTTATTACTATAACAGATTGGTACATTTTAGACACATTATGCAAATCGTAAACCAGTATCTAATGGTTTTCAATGACTGTTGTTTGATGTTAAGGATTTACAAGTAATAAAAGGGCAATCACTATGTTTTGTGAAGTTTAAATGTGAGTGCTTTGGTGTCGGAGATGCATTGTATTACATAGGTTTGTCTGACCATTTTCCATGCCTCTGGTCACACATACTGTACACACAGGTGAAGAGTGCTGAATTCATCATGCATGAGCTCATGGTAGAACGACTGAATGATTGAAGAGGAATGCAGAGATCCTCACATTTATAAGTTCACATCGAAAAGGTTATACACAATTGCATTCCTTGTGGAAAAATAATAATCGTACCATGGCAGTGACACTGCTTTCTGTGTATAATGTACATCTATGTAAAAATCAATGTAAACAAATAAGCACACTATAGTTCTAATCTTTTGTATGGTATGTTCATAGGATATGTTGTTTAGAACACATTTTAAAGTCATCTGAAATATATTAAAACAAAGAGAGTTCTCTGAGAACTTGATATAATTTTTTAATGAAGAGCGAACATCTAGATATTCGCTGTCTGGGCAGAATTTGTATTTCATTGTTTATTTCGGGTTTTGTGTAAAGCTGATGCAAACAGAAAACAGTACCAAATGTATCCAAGAAACAGACCCTGTTGAAATCAATGTGTCATTTTTGTTCTCTGACTAAATCTGATGCTGAAGCTGTAAAGGAAACTTTAAGGGCTAGATCCACAAAGATTTAAGTCAGGGCTTATAAACGTGACGTTTGCCTGAAACAGGAACAGACGTTATGTTCCCTGAGGTGGTAATGCAAGCACGTATCCTCAGAGCTAATTATATGCACACAAAAAACCCCAGCAGCCGTTCTACATCTCGTAAGCATAATGTTGCGTTATCTTTTAATCAAGTTACTCTTCGAAACACAAAAGGGTTAAGGAAGTCTCTTTTTTTGGAGGGTTGCCATTTAACAACAGATAATACGCATATGTATCCCACATTCTCAAGAACACTCTGGCCCATATATTAAGCAATCCAGAATGGGCTGTAAGGTGCCTTCTGCCAGAAGACTGCTTAGTTAACATGGTCCTATGTGGAAATAATAAACTATAGCAGACTGTCTGGAAAATTATGTATTAGTCTTTTGGGACCCCGAGGAATGTACAACTGCAGTAAAATCATTTTAGGAAGCATTAAACTAGCTGTGAATCTTGTAGATAGTATTGTACATTGAACAATCAAATAAACATTCAGATTGTATCAAATATAAAATGCGTAGTTCAGAGATTTTTAATGCCCAATAGTATGGAAACGTCCACAGCTCACGTATGGTATGTCTACATTAACCACAGGAAATGTCTTCTTCACTGGGTGCACTTTGTATGTATATTATCCATTTTTTTTTAAACGAGGCTTGTGTGCTTTGAAAAACTCACTGTGCTGATGTGTGTTCATTTCTCATATATTCTGGGGCTCATATCGGTCCAGTTTTTGGCAAGATATTATAATTTATCTAAACACTCAAAGAAATGCCATGTTTGACTGCTTACATTAAAAGGTTCAAGTGTATTTTTAAAACAAACATTGGTTATGTATATGAAGTTAAGAAAAACAAACATGTTAAAAGTCAAATTACACATAATATCCAGTTATCCATACAAGATGTGCTTGAGTCAAGAGGTTCTTGGCTACAGGTACTCAGCGGTACTAAAAATCAGACACTTTGTACACTGAAGCACTATGCAAAACATATATTATTGAATACATACATGTGTGCACTCTAGAACAACAATTTAAAACAACTTGTGTATTATCATGGCTAATGTCAGAAGAAAACAGTTTTGTAAGTATAGCCCCATTTCCCCCGTGTCTAGGGAGACTACCTGTGCTGTATTACCTGAGTTGTGTACAGGAGGCCTGATCCTCTGCCGCTGGGAGCCTGGGGTGATCACGTTTGTGGTACACAGTGCCTCCACCCGGGAGAGATCCTAACGCAGTAGGAAAGCCTCTCCCAGGAACCCAATACAGACAGTAATCACACACACAACTGGGTATATAACAACAGTATTTACTGACACAAAGTAAGACACAACAATATATCCATTTCCATACAATATTCTACCACCCAAAGTAACACCTCCCTGGCGGAACCCCCAAAGTACTGGAGTGCCTGGGCACTTAACCTGTTGGTGTCCACAGACCAGTACCTCCCCAAAGAGCGTGTGTAGGATAGCGCTACTCACAGGGCTGTTGGTGCACATGTATGTAATACCTCCCTGGTCTCAGTCCAGACCAGGTCAACCGAGCAGCCGAGTCCGTTGATTCGTGACGTGGTCCCACGCCGTGATCGGACGAATCCTCTCCTGCTCTGATCCCCGCCTCCTGGAGGGGTTTCCCGCTGGCGTGTGCCCCAATAAAATAGTCTTTGGTGATGTATTTCAGTATCTGGTCCCAGACCACAGGCTATGCTTCATAGCGTGGTATACTCACTGTGTCCCTGACACTACACAATACTGAGGAAGCGACCCTGCCTGTGGGCTTTCCCCATACAGCTGCAGTTACCTACTGTGAGACGAGGTCTAACTGGGGCCTAGAGGGGAAAGCTGGCCTAGTCCCAGGGCTACCAGCACCTGGGACCCTTCCTCTCACCTCTGTGTCCTGCTCCTGACTGGCGTGGTCCTCTGAGCGCGCCAAATGTATCTTTCTCTCGGCAAGAGAATCTTGTAGCCCTATTGGCTGTGTCCCAGCATGTGATGCACATCCCCAATGCATTATGGGGCATGTATGAGCCCTGTGTATGTAATAGCTGCCTCTCCTATTGTCCTTCCTGCGCATGCGCCTCCTCTAAGATGGCCGCCGCTACCTCAGGTCTCATAAGCGCATGCACGAGTACTTCTGCGCATGTGCGGTACTTCAAGATAGCTTCCCTACCAGCGTCCCGCCTCGGAGCTCCCGGCAACCCGGTCGCCCCTCCGGCGGCACCCTCACACAGCTGCAACCTCCCTGCACCGTTACCCCCTCGGTAGCCATCCCTGCAGCCGTCCCCTCGCGCAGCCCGGAGGTAAGAGGGGGACCTGGCTACATAAGAAAAAATCCAGATGCATTTTTTTCAATACTGAACAATTCTCTTATATACATGAAGAAGAAACATGTGCATTCTTTACAGCAGTATGTATTGCCATCATTTAACCCATCTGTGGTCATCAGTTAGTTTTATGTGAACACAAAGGGGGTTATTTACTCAAGTCTCCTGGCTGCAAAGACTGATCAATCTGGCGCGATTCTTTTGCACAAAGGAAAAACTCCCATTGCTTTCATTGCCTTTTCTTGGATGAATATAGCTCTGTTTTTTTGCACTGGTTTGTCCTTAATTTTGCTGCCGGAAGACTTTCGTAAATGGACTGCAATACTTTTGAAAGACACTGACATTCTTATCAATGTGTCATTTATTTAAGAGCAAAGCACAGTCCCAGCACATCATTGTCCTTGGATATGGTTAAAAATACATTGTTGCCAAAGCAGGATTCCATTATTCCAATAACTCTGTGCCCAGGACATACTTGAAAACGAGAGGTAACTCTCAATGCATTACTTCCTGGTAAAACATTTTTATAAATAAATAAATGATTGAGTCGGTTAGAAGACATCTATGCAATATATTGATGCGTCATTATGTATTCTGCATTTTACAGTACATTATTATACTTTCTTAAAAGTTTTTTTATTTTTCTCATCTGTTTTCTGTTAGGGTGATTTTACATGGAACAGCATGTCTGGGCGCAGTGTTCGGCTGAAATCAGTCCCCATTCAGAGCCTTTCAGAACTGGAGCGTACACGGTTGCAGGAAGTAGCTTTTTACCGTCTGCAGCAAGATTACGATTTAAGCTGTCAGATCACTATTCCCAAAGGTAAGAATATGGTTTGCCGGGTTTTTTTTTTTTCCATGGCAGATGTATAAACTTTATTGCAAACGGCTTACATATTGTTTTCATGGAATCTTTATTATTTCAATATTACAGCGATTCTCTCTAAGCTTTGTACTAAAAGTCTTACGGATCTGACCTTTTAACAGAACATATTGTAGTTAAGGATAACGCCCTATATATAGTTGCAGCATAATAAAAGCAACATTTGAAAACTTGAAATCAAGAGAGTTATTATATTATCTGCAAATGCCCAGAAAAATACAGAACCAGATTTATATAAAAAAAAAGTGTATATATATCCCAGTCTACAGTAGAGGCAACTCTTATTCGAACAAAAACCAGTGGCAATTCCCCCAAAAAACCAGGAAACACCCAGGTACATTCTGAATACATGCCTTAAACTTTCCTTAAACTAGCCCCAGCATTTATGCATTGATTAATGGCCTATCAGATTAACAGCGGGGGTCCCTGGCAGTCCCATTCAAACTGAATTGGACTGCCAGGGATCCCTGCTGTGTTAATCCTATGGGTCGTTAGTCAATGCAGAAATGCCTTAAACGTGCCTCAAACTAGCCCAGAACATACCCAGCACATACCCAGCACATACCCAGAATGTAACCCGGCTAGTTTACGGCAAATGTTAGAATAAACGTTGCCTCTACTGTATAATAGTAACACAGTAATAAAACTTTTTTCTTTGCATAAGATGGTGTTAATGCCTTGCAGCAACATTGCCTTAGATTTGCAGAGACTATGATAAATACCCTCAGAAAAAACAGCAAAAGTTCCACTACATTTAATACAAATTGTAGTATACTCTTCAGAAGAGAGTAGTATACTTTTATAATATATGCAGCAATGTAGATCAGGGTGCGCAAACTGGGGGGCGCAAGATTTTTCTGCAGAGGCCCCGCGCTCTTACCTTGATTCAGACGGTTGGTGTGACGCGTCGCCATGGCAACACGGCGTCAAATGACGTTGCAGGGTCACGTGAAGTCACATGACACTGACACATGACACTGGATACAAAATGAGGGGGGGGGGCGCGAGCAGTGGGGGAGAACCAGCAGGGGGGCGCAGGACAAAAAGTTCATGCACCCCTGATATACATTAGATGGATATTAATACATGGATTTCTTTTTGCTTTTGATTCATATATAGTAAATATCAGTGGCACAAAATAACCCATTTCTTCTGATATAATATTAGGGTCACAGATCTATAAAGGCTTGTTATTGACTTAAGGCGTTAACCTAAGCTCACTAACTGCAGGTCAAATACATTTTTGAGCCGGGAACAGCAGTTTGTAAGTGCTAATGATATACAAAGAAGGTTGTCCTCCTAACTGCAGAATCACAGAGCTCCTTTATAGTTACCACAGGGAATTATCGAGATGTTAATTAGGTCTTACCTAAAGGTGTTACTACTAGAGATGGGCGAATCCGCACTAAACCATTTCCTGGATTTTCTCGCATTAAACCCACCATATCTCGCATTAAACCCACCATATCCATTTCATGGTGTCAAATCTGCGGACGGATTTGGTCGGTTTTAATCTGCGTGGATTCACAAAAATCCGCCGTTGTATACAATCTGTTGACAAATCTGAAAAATCTGCAGATTCAGCAATTCGTAGACTGATTCTTAACAATCCGCCAACGGATTGTGGAATTCAGAGTGTATTGGTAATAATAAATCCGCAAAAATGCCATTCGCCCTATTTAAGATTGATCCGCAGAAACCCACGGGTCAAAGGAACTGGCCAATCCGCTGCGGATCCAAATCTGCCCAAAAATTCACCCATCTCTTGTTACTACCCTCCAGACCCTGAAATATAGGTTCTCTCTCCAGCAAAAAAAAAGATTTCTGGATGGGACAGATACTTAATGCGGGTCATGTTATTTGAAGATAACTTGAGACAGTGCTAAATTGACATAGCGTTAAGCTTATGCTGATGAGATATAAAACAGCCATTGTGTTTGCACATCATTTGTGGATATGTATTAACCTCGGGGGAAATAATGCCTGTTAATGATTTTGATAACGGCCAGTTATTAGCACACAGAGTTAACGGACCTCTGTGAATCTAAATCAGTCGAAATACCTTCAGTGTTTGATTATCTGGCTTTGTATACATCCCTTTATTGCTGACTTTCTGACGCATTAGGCATTTTTAGCACCAAAACATGTACACTTGCTTTTGTAAATGAACAGGAAAACTAAAACTATAAAAGTAAACTGGACACCATGATCACCACTGATGCACTTCTTGTGACGGTGTGCTTTAAACACACACGATTGTGCAAAGCAGAGACACCAAAACCTTTCACTGCTAGATTGCACTGTACTCTATGTCAGTACAATCCTAAAGGTGATACTTTTAAGTAATGACATTTTGATTTGAAGTCTTCAGAATCAATTGCAGCAAACGTTCCCATTGTCCTCCCAACAGAAAATCAATATAACATGTAGGAATAGGTTCACTTGTAATCCTGGGGGGGAAAGAAAATTTAGTGTGAATTTTTTCCCCCCCAAATAAGTATAATATTATATCTTACAAAAAAATAATAGGAACCATTTTCAAGTTTTAGAATAACAGCCAAGGAAAAAAAAGCAGATGTCCCACATTTTTTTTACAGTGTCAGATGAAATGCTCCTTGACATCCCAAGATTGTCAGTTATACAGTAGTTCACACATTCAACACACATACAACATGACCCCATGCTCCACAGGCTTTGGAACAAAACAGTGAGCATTGCAAGTAATTTGTGAATAAGTGAATATAAGGCGCTAACAACTTAAATATATACAATAGTGATACGTGCAAGTGTAATATAAATTAATATAGGTGCTCAAATAATAAACCCTGCTCAAACCCTCTGGTAGAACCTGTTTCCAGGGTTCCAAGTAAATACAGCATTGCAAGTAAGACATAACAATGTTGTGTTGGTTGGATAATCTATTTCAATTTAATAGGTGATCATTTTGTTTTGATCCATTGCACTCATCCAGCTGCAGTACATTAATTTCCCCTTATTTGTTAAAGGTCATTATTGGTCACTTAGTGGAATGGCTTGTAGGCTCTTTGAGCAGGAATTCCACTTTCTGTACGTATACATTCATGTTTTTATCCATGATTATGTATGTAATTCTCAGGTACATCATTCATTTATATGTTTCTACTGTGAAGCATTATCTACATGGTTGCCACTATAAAAACATAAATTAAGAGTAGCAATCCTGCCTACCTATCTCCATTTTTATTTTACATAGTAGATAAGGTTGAAAAAAAGACTTATGCCCCTCAAGTTCAACCTACTGTATGCTAAATTTAGACGACAGATACTTGTCCTATATTTGTATGTACAGTATTTTGATCCAAAGGAAGGCAAACACATCCCCCCCCCCAGAAACATCATCCAATGCTGTCACATAAGGGGACAAATACATTTCTTTCTGACTCCAAATAGTTGCAATTAGATTTCTCCCTGGATCAAGATCCTTTCAATATTTACTTATTTGAAATATCCCTTTATATCTTTCCTTTCTAAAAAATTGTCCGACCTTTTTTTTAACGTATCTATTGTATCTCCATGGGTAATGAATGCCACATTGTAACTACTCTTACTGAAAAGCAGCGGTGCGCAAACTCCCTGCGCCCTCCCTACCTGCTCCCTCCTCGGTCGCGGCCCCCTTGTGTCTAATGATGCGGGGTCATGTCACGTGACATGCGGCGTCATTTGACGTCATGTCTCCATGGCAACAGGCGTCATTTGACACTGTGTTGTCATAGAGATGCATGACCAGAGCCTGGTAAGTAGGTTAACAGAGGCCTCAGCGCGAGCCCCCCCCCCCCAGAAAAGTCTCGGGCCCCCCAGTTTGAGCACTGCTGCTGTAAAGAACCCTTTCCTTTGTTGCTGGTGAAATCTCCTTTCCTCCAACCTTAAGGCAGGGGGGAGCAAACTTTTTCTGCCGAGCCCCCCTTTTCATCCATGAAATTTCTCAAGCCCCCCCTGCCTGATGTAATCAATCACATGAAAAAAAAAAAAAAACCTTTTATTAAACGGTATACAATGTAAATACAAATATATCTAAATACTTATTTCAACAGCTCGCGCTTGCAAAATTAGGCTGTGTCCACGCTGCCGCTGAGAGCAGTGACATCACCAACTCTCCAAGCATGAGCACAGGGTGTCCTGCATAATTTTGCAAGCAGGGGGGCATGGATCGGGGCTATTTTTGTGTGTGTTTGTGTGGCTGTGTGTGTGTGTGTGTGTGTGTGTGTCAATCAATCACAATCAACACACACTCAATCACAACCACACACACATACACTCAATCACAACACACACTAAATCACAACCAACACAGGCACAACACACACATACACTCAATCAATCACAACACAGACAGACACAACACATAATCATAAGTCACAGACTTTCACCTGGGGGAGGAAGTATTACTGTAAGCCTGCTCCTGCCCCTATGCTGCTGAAAACTGGGACGGGTAACACAGGAGGTGGAGGGGATGTCTGTGTGCAGGGAAGGAAAGCCCCGCCCCGCAGCAAGGCCCTGCCCCCTCTGCAAGACACAGAGCAGAGAAGCAGCCTCAGCACTGAGCTTCTGGCCACCCTTACACAGCTCTGCCCGCCCCCAGGTTTCCCCGCACGCAGCCCGTGCCCCCCCTAAATAATCTTGCGCCCCCCCAGTTTGTGCACCGCTGCCTTAAGGTATGAACAGTGTCATTTGTACTGCCCTTGGGTTGAATAGTTGTTTTTAAAGCTCCTTGTATTGTCCCCGAATATATTTGTTTATAGTAATCATATCGCTTCTTACAGTACATACCTCTTTTCTAATGTAAACAAATCTAAATTAGCTAGTCTCTACTCATAAATAAGATTATCTATCTCCTTTATGAATTTAGTGGCTCTTCTCTGCATTTTTCTAGATCCATAATGTTGTTTTTGTGAAGTGGTGACTGTCATGATAATATCATGAGTTATGAAGTCTTCTAATCAATCTGATGCTTCAGGGGTTAATGTAGCCACAGATTGATTTAAAAAATACAATATATTGAGTTTACGACAGGTTTAGACTTACCTGGGTCTGTGCTGATCTTCAAAAATTAATTGGGGGGCCCATCACTGATGGCCCACTAAAAGTTAACGATAGCCATACAGTATTAGTCTGTCAGTCTCAAAGGAAACTAACATTCCTGAGATATCCCTGGTGCATCCCAGAGAGAGGTGACCCAGAGGTCAATGCTTTAATAAAAATGAGAATATCATGTGACGTAATTTGCTCGACATAATAACCGGTACATATTTGTAATCATGGCAGAAAAACAAATCAAACCAAACCACAAACTACCTGGCTGGAAGAAAAAAGCCGTCTGTGTAGCTCTAAGGTAAACAGCCCAGTAGCTGTAAGCCAATAATGTCTTGATAAACAATTGTTATTTTCTATCCTATGCAATTGTTATTTTAGATTTATGAATTGGTTCAGGTGTTCCACACCCACTAATAAGCCTGTGGGAGGTTTAAATAGCTCCCTCCCACTGCTAACGTAATACTCCTTGAGAAAGGGCAGTCTATGCCCGAAACGCGTGGGACGAGGTTTCCCCATTTTTGTTTGTCCTGAGTGCTCCCTTATGTAGTTAAATAAATATCTCCTGTTTTTAATCCATTCTGGTGAGTCCCAGTCCCTTTTGAGTGGTTGCCGCATCGATCTTACTTTTTTCTTTTTTTCCCACAAACTACATGGGTAAGATGTGCCAAGGACAGAAGCAAAACTGTCATAATTAGTCTCTCTACATCTGTCAAAATCACCTAAATCTATTGATATGACGTTATGTTTATTGATCTATATCATGTCATATCCGACTAGCCGCTAAGGTAATGAAGCTGTTTATATTTTATTTTAATTACATAGTATTGTAGCAGGGGGTCTCCGGAGCTGAACTGCATTAATTTCAGGTCTGGGGACCTCTGCTTCCCGAGTTACAGGCCCCGGTATAGGGTGCCGCTATTTCCCTGTTTTGTTTAAAACTCCCGCGTAACGTGACCGGGACATTTAAACGCACAGGAGATACCTGCACCCCATACCGGTGCATGTAACCCGTGAAGCAGGGGTCCCCGGACCTGAAATGAATGCGGTTCTGCTCTGGAGACCCCCTGCTACAATACAGTTATTACAATGTAAATAAAAACAGTGTGATTGCCTGTAAGGGCTGTGCAGGGAGAGGCAGCGTCTCTGTGCAGCTCTTACAGACAGCGGGAAGATTGCAGCGGTATGACTCAGGCTGCGTCCATGCTGCCGCTGAGAGTGCTCATGCTTGAGAGCGGTGACGTCACCAACTCTCCAAGCAAGAGCGCAGGGTGTCCTGCTAAGTTTATCAAATATGAGCGCAAAGTGGGATGGGGTGGTTATGGATCGGAACTATTTCTGTGTCTAATGTTTGTGTGTGTGTGGCTGTGTTCTGTGTGCATTGACTGCTGCCGAGCACTCTTCAAAGTCAATTTTGTTTGTCGCACCAAGCGAGCGCGCGCCGCATGAGCATGGCCGTACCAATTGATTTTAAATGCAGTGAGCGCACCAAGTGCGCTCAGCGGCAGCGTGGACGCAGCATTAGAAAAAATTAGAGATGAGGTCACTGCAATCCCGAGCGGTATTGGCATTTTCCTACCTCATGGTCTGTGACTTGCGGTAATGGTTTCTGATTCTTTCTGAATAAAGTGATAACACAAATATCAAACCGTTCGGTTCATGCCAACACATTCGATTATGGAAGTGATTTTATCAAAGCTACTAGAATAGGCCCCAATGGTGTCTGCAAATTAGATCATTTGTTTCTAGGCAGATCGGTTTCATCTTTTGACTCATTCCACTTTGACTTTAATTTACCGATTTCCCAAAAATTTAGATATCTCCAAGTAGATGTTTCCCTTTGATCTTTTTTTAGAAGTGAGAATAGGTTGTGAACTAAAATTAGCCTTCAATGCATCATTAGATCCCCACATAATGCATGTTATCATCTATATCCATGTTTTTCACCTTTCTATGGTGAAGGAACCCTAGAATTAGATAGTGAAATTCTGGGGAACTCCAACCCTCTCCCCCATTTCACACTCCCCCCTCTGTGTTTCCCCCTTACACTCCCTCTTCCCCCTTATGCTCTCCCCCCCTTACACTGTCTCCCTTACACTCTCACCCCCCTATGCTCTCTCCCTCCTACACACTCTCCCTCGCTCTCTACCTCTCTTCTCCCCTTACACCCTCCCCCTCCATATTCTCTCCTTACACCCTCCCCCTCTATATTCTCCCATTACACCCTCCCCCTCTGTATTCTCCCCTCACAGTCCCTCTCTCTTCCCCCTCACACTCTCCCCCTCTTTCTTCTCCCTCACACACTCTCCTTACACACTCCCTCTCTCTTCTCCCCTTACTCTAACCCCCTTCCCATCTCACTCTCTCCCCTCCTTCCCCCCCCTTCTCTCTAGCCCCCTTAAACACTCCAACCCACACCTATCTTTGGGCCTGCACCGGTCCGCAGTTCCCTCCTGTCAGCCCGAAGTTGAATGCAACGTCTGGTGCCGACAGGAGCATGGAGAGGAAGGATCGCAGTGACCAGGCGGCTGCTGCTGCTGCTGAGCTAGAGAGCCGCTGGGTTACTGTTGTGTGGGGTGCTGCCACGCAACTAGGTCTGGATAGCTGTGAGAGCTGTGGTAGCTCTTCCCCTCCCCCCCCCCCTACCCTCCCGGTGGCTGAGAACCCTTATTCCATGGACCCTGTTGAAAATGACTGATCTATATACTCACCTTTCTCCCACCCCCTCCACCTTCACCAAATCTCAGTTTGCTAAAGTCTGGTTTATCTGGACTTATTTGCAGGAGAGGGATGGACCCTCTGTGTAACTGTCCTTCCTTCAAGGTCTTTAGAGCAAATGATTAAACTAGTCTTAAAATGGAGTAAACATGCTATCAGTTGTTATAAAACAAAACCTCTTATGCTTATCTTACCTCTGTTTGTTTTCACATTTTTGTTTCCCTTTTCTATACTGGTGGCTTTTACACTTGATCTATTTTCCCTCTCTTTCTTCATTTGTATCGCTTTGCGTTGCAGTTTACAGATTTTCATTGTTCTTGATCCATAATTGTAACACCTGTGTTCTCTGTGAAAATCAATCAACTTTAAGTTACAAAAAAAAACCTCTCCTGTGTGTAACACCCCTATCCCGCCCGGCAACCAAAGATAGGGTGGACATACAGTAAAATATCTCTCTCAATGTCTGTTTCTATCAGACAGGGCTTTTTTCCCCCTTGTTCCAATAGAATGTGTATAGCTCAGTCGGTTTACCTCTTATCCCAGGGTCTTCTCTCCTCGTGGGGTCAGCCAAGGCTGTAGAGGAGTGGAATGAAATAGAACAGAGCACCAGGAACTTTTCAACTTGAAGTATTTATTGGGTGCACCACATCAGCATACAGCATGAACAGACAGTTTTTTCCCCTCATTTACAGTGTAATCCTCCTCAGGCACTTTAGAGATTCTCACCTCCTCTGGTACCTTCATAACCCAGGGTGGTAGCTGTCACCTTGTCCCTCTCAGTCCCTACTTAAACTGGGGGAATGATGGTGCCTCTTTCTCTTCCCTCGGGCACTGACACTTCGTGGTTGGAGAGGTCTCCAGTGGCTTGAGATCCTGTCCCTCTCATAGGACTGTCCAAGGAACAAGTCCCTCCCTGCCTGTATCTCTCACTTTGTGGCTGCTTTAGTTGCATCCCCTGGAGTCTGTAACTCAGGATATACTGGATCCCTTGAACCCGAATCTATATATGAATCTCCTACTAAAGGAAGGGTCCCTAATTTATATACCCAGGGGGTGTGAACATTATGCCACCAGTAACTGGGCAGATCTTGATGTAGCTAGTGTCACTCTATCAACCACATGACCTACTAGCATTTTCCAAGACCTTGCCAGTCAAGCATGTGCCTGGAAGTTGCAACAATGTAGTGCAGTTTCCCCCACCCTATGGGAGATATGGTGGCTACTATGCATGTGTGGTGCGTTACCTGCGCCTCACAGGAGGCCTGAACCACCGCTGCTGGGAGCCTGGAGTGTACCTGGATCGTCTGGTGACTGACCCTCCACCTGTGAGGGATCCTGACAGTGCCAGATAATCCCTTTACAGGACCAAATGCAATAAGGACACACAATATATATAACACATTTACTGGCATGCAATAGGCAACACAATAACCATAGAACTCTGGCCTCGCACGGCCTTACACACACACCATACCCTACTGTCCATTCACTAAGTCCTCACCCCGATGAGAGTGTCCCCCAATGTACAGAGGTGCCCTGGGCACCTACCCAACCCGGTGTCCACAGAAGCCAGCCCACCCAGAAGTGTGTGACAGAGTTGCCCACAGTCTACAGTTGGTGCACTTGTAGATGGGGTATATCTGATGGGTGCTCCAACACCCGGTAGCACCAACTGAACAGAAGGGTCCGTCCGGTCCCATGCCATCGGCAATGAGTCCGCCTCCACGTGGGGTGGTATCCAGCTGGAGGGTCCCACCTTAACAGTCTCTTTATGCGTTGGTGGTCTGGTCCCAAACCACAGGCCGCATCTGCTGTGCAGCGTCCTGACACTAATCAATACAGGGGCAAGGTCCCTGTAGCATCCACAAGCTAGTGGGAGTCAGGGCCTAACTGGGGCCTATAAGGGGGTCTCTGGCCTAGTGTAGGGGCCACAGACACCCTGCACACACAACCTCACCCAACCTTGTCCCAGCTCCGACTGGAGCGCCAAATGTATCTATTGTGGGATCAGGGAATCCTGGCAGCCCTATTGACTGATGCGCGCCATGTCGTGTACCTCCCAGTGGCTTCTGGGGGTTGTAGTCCCTCGCGGAGCTTCCATTCTAATGGCCGCCTATCCTGTAGCCCTACTGCGCATGCGCCCTCTGTAATGGCCGCCGCAACCTTCTATTGTCCTGCGCATGCGCAAACCTCACCTGGCGCATGCACAGGGAGTAGCAACATGGCCGCCTGATTTGGAGTTCCAGCGACCGGATCGCCCCTCTACTAGCTCCTGCAGTGATCCTGCAGCTTGCCGGTGGTTCCCCCTCTGTAGCGGAGGTAAGCGTGGAACCAGGGGGGGGGGGAAACTAGGGGATCCAGGCTATACTATAACATACCCAGGAGCCAACTCACATGCACAGCCATGTGCTAGCTGTTTAACTCTAACACTGCCATCATCTGCCATAACTTACAGGCAGAACAGGGGTTTAATTCTAGCAGGGTGCTTTACATGTGCAACCCAGATTTTTTTTTCAAAGAAAACTATACAGTTATAAAATATCACTTCATTGGGAAATAATCAGGACAGAAACAGTATTAAAAGAATAAATTAAAAAATCCAGGCGAAAGCAAAGGGACTTCTGCATTTTATACAGTTCATTTTATATGTTGCCCCAGCTTTATACTAACTTTGCACCAACATTTGCTGTGCAACTGCGTCTCACAGCAAAGCTACAGTAAGCCAAATTTGCAATTTAGAAAGGGTTGTTTAATAAAAGTGTAGGTTAATCCAGCGGTGCGGAAACTGGGTGGAGTGGGGGGGGGGATATATTTGCAGGGTGGGCGCGGGCTGTTACAGAGGCCCCACGCTCTTCCCCCAGGCATTTAATTTAATGTCGGGGGAGGCGTGAGGCCTCTGTAACCTCACTTACCTACTGGCAGCCGGGTCTTCGGCGATGCGTCGCCATGGCAACACGTGTCAAATTACGCGTCAAATTGCTGGTGAAATCTCCTTTCCTCCAACCTTAAGGGATGGATCTGCAACATCATTTGAAGCCATGCTTTTGGGGGAGGAGGGGCGCGAACGCTGCAGCTCCCAGGAAGGGGACTGCAGCTGAAAAAGTTTGCACAGCGGTGGGTTAACCCATAATTATGTCTGTGTGATATTGAGGGCTACATGTATGAAAACCAAGCTCTGTGTTGTGTGAAGAAAGAGTTGTTTAAAAGGTAAAATAAGAAGCCCATACTGCTTACGGCACATAGGAAGCACATATACTACTGCTTACTGAATATCCCCTGAATATAATTTTCTCCATTACTAGCCTATTTGCATATCATTTTACATACTGTGCGGTCTTTCATTTGTGCTTGATTGTAGAAATATTTGTGCATATGGGCTTCTTATTCTGTATCTTCTGCGCTCTACCCATAACTCTCTGCCATTCACCCCTTTCACCTCTACTGCTCTCTCTCGCCTTAAACCTTTTTCTCTTGCTACCCCTTATAGGTTGAACTCCCTCACACTCAGAATATGCCTATCACCTTCTTTCCCCACCTTAAAGTCAAATCTTAAAACTCTCCTCCTAAATGAAGCGTTTCAATAGACTAGACTCATAGATACTATCCCACACCCAGTGTCACTCCTACGAACCATTGTGGCCAAGCACTGCTATCTACAGCGCTTATTCCCTCCCCTGCCGTCTCTGTAAGTCTCACAACATTCCACTTAGATTGTAAGCTCTCCGGGGCAAGGATTCCATTTTCTACTATCTGTTTTTTCCCACACTTCTTGTATTATAATTTCCTGTACTGTATTATCTCTTTTGTAAAGCGCCGAGTATATTGTGGGTGCCGGTCTAGGACATTTGATCATGGCCATTTCGCCGCTAAGGTAAGTCCCTAACCTTAGCCCTTACCCTTAAACCCCCTAATCCTAAACCCTAATACTAAATCTACCCCTTACCCTTAAACCCCTTACCCTTAAACCCTTACCCTAACCACTATACCCCTAAAACTAACCCCTTACCCAAAACACTACTCGCCAGACAAAAAAGGGACTCTCCACCTCCCCAAAACTTTTTTAGTTGCACTGTACAATGGTGAAAATGCAATTGAATGCGCACTTCCTCTCTCACCCCCCTCCTTCCCCTCTTCCTCTCACCCCTCCTTTTTTTCTAACCTCTCCTCTGTCAGCCCACTCCTTCTCCTCTCACCCCACTCTTTCTTTTCCTCTCACTTACCTGGCTTCGGTGGAGCAGGGCAGCAGAGGAGGAGGAGGAAACAACTGGGGACGGGAGAAGAGGACCAAGGACCATGTGAGCAGAACAGGAGCAGAGCGGTACAGGAGAACCAATGGAAAGGAGCGCGCCCCAGCAGTCCGACCTGGAAATCTTTACTGACTTCCGTTTTTTGCCGCTGCTACAGCATAGCACCTCCCCAGCTTTTCTCCTGTGCCGCCCTACTCCTGCTCTGCTCACATGGTCTCAGTGCTCTTCTGCTGCTTCCGCTGCCCGCTGTCTAATTCCTCTGCTGCCCTGCTCCGCTGACATGGTTCGGTTCTCCTCCCACCACCAGCTGTCTTCCTCCTGCTCCACTCCCATGGTCTTCAGTCCTCCTCTTCTGCCGCCTACTCGCCGGCTGCTAATATCAACTCGCCGTGGGCGAGTGTATTTGTCGAGCCCTGTGCATACATACATACAAATTGAGACGCTACTAAATTATCTGCCTTTCTCTCTCCCTCTCTCGTATACAAAAACCAGCAAATCCAAATATGCCCCTACATGTCATACGTTTCATTGATATGTTTAACACTTCTAAGCGTGCCTTGTGTTTTCTATGACTGAAAAGGAGCCTGGGAAACTGAATTATATTTGCAGAAATGTTGATACTTATTTCTTTGTAAAGCTATACCTGATGGAAAGTTTTACTGCTTTACCTGATATAGCACCTCCAGATTGATTTATTAATATGCAGATCTGGACTTCTCTGCTGTTTTAAAATAAACTTGGCATTTAGGTGTTTATACTTTTCCAGAGTACATTCTTCTAATTGATGCCATGAGCTTTTAACATTTTGAAATATAAATAATAGCTTATATAGAGATCCGCACAATAGGTTTTATGCAGGTTTTTAAAACATTGTAACATTGATTTACTGTTTTGGGTGGTGGTGGTATTTGCTGATAAAAGTAGTTTAGCAGATGGTTACTATTATTGTACATTGCTAAGTAGTGTGGAAATGTTAAAAAAAAATATAATGTTTGAGTTCTATGTATTAATTCAAAAATGTTGCAATTCTGGGGCAAGAAAAAAAAATTGCAATAAGATTTTACTAACTTTGATTTGCACTTTTTGTGCCCCAAAGTTGCACCACTAAAGGATCTATATATAAAACAAAATAGCTATCCTTATTTCTCTTCAGGTGGTAGCAGGGAGCCAACTTACATTTTTGTGATCTAATTTATGGCACTGGAAATATGAGAGAGACTGCAGCACAAACCATTACTATACTCTCTAGGAAGAACAATCCTTGATAAAGTACCCCGTGTACGAAACGCGTAGGTGCGTTCACTTAGTCCTTTTTTGCTGTATGTCCAGCATGCAATAAATCAGTTCATTTTTGTTACTTCTGGAGTGGCCTGGCCTTTTTTCTTCTTCCTGGACGGAATATACAGGATATCCCTGGCTGTGCTCTATCTACGCTCTCTATCTTCCTATACTCTCTAGGTTCTGTTCTCTTCTTGAACCTGTATTCTTCATCCTTGATGCTTCAGAAAGCACTAGATAACATGAAATTCCCCTTGGTCCCAAGACACTTTGCCCCTTTTACAATGAGCTGTAAATGTTATTGAAATGCCTATCACTTATGTTCACGGACCCACCTTAGTGGTATCATTATAGCATTGTCATGACATTATGAGGAAGAGAAGAGCGAATTATTATAGCAGATGGAGATTTGCAGGCACCTCGTCTCTATCATTGTGAGAAAGCATTCATAAACATATTAGCAGTTACTTGATGTCAAAATAAACTGTTATATATTTATTATAACTGTGCCGTGGCATCCATTTCTCATCATTTCCAATAAATTGGTTTGTATGAAAACTGTGAATTTTTCTGGTGCACAGAAATGATGTCAGCCACATGGCTTATATTCAGCAATTCTTCCAACTCTGATAAGTATCTGTATTGCTCTGCTGCTTCTGTGAGTCAATAAGGAAGAAACTGAACTGTCTGGCATCTTTAGTACCATAAAAGTACTGTACCGACTATTACTGCAGCAATCAGAGAACATCTGTGACACACTGACTCTCATACACACACTTTCTCTCACATCAATATTCCTCCCCCTTCCAATGCAGGCATTGAGAGCAGGGGCTGGCAGACTACAGCAGAGCTCTAGCTAACTCTGACCCCAGCCCTCGTGTTGCCTTTGTCCCTCGATCTCCTCTGTGCTGCACGGGGGTAACTTGATCTGTCAATCACTGCCGCAGCTGGTCCCAATGCACCATATCCGGATTTGATGTCACTGGGGAGAGCTGTTTCCGGTCGCAGTAGTGATTGACAGGGGGACATTTTAGGCGACCGGGCAACTAGGCACCTGGGATTTTTCCATCCCTGCGATTGCATAGCCGTAGAGGCTAGTAAGGCATTGACATGCAATGTATTACTAACCGCTAAGGCATACAAGGATTTAACCCCTCCCATACTCTCTCTTATGCCTGTTATATACAGGATGCGGCCGCGCGTTCCTATGCAAACGCGCGTGCACGTGCCGCATGCTTTTCCTGTATATAGTGCCGGGAACTGCAGGTAAGTGTATGTGTGTGTGTGTGTGTATATGTTGTGTGAGTGTAAGTGTAAGGGGAGTGTAAGTAAGATTTTATAAATTAAAAAAAGTTTAATAATTTACATTTATTTACCCCCCCCCCCCCCCACACACATCCATACAAACACGCATACATGCACACATACATACACACCAATACATACATTTGAGCGCAGGCAGCGGTGTGAATTTCGACGAATTTCTTCATCTTCGCCTTTGTCTGTCAGCTCCCCTCTCCCTGCCGTGTGCGTGCGCGGCACATCTATAGAAAGGCTGACTAACGTCAGCCAACTAAAAATCTGCGCGCACGGCATAGCGCGCGCCCGCCCCTATAAAACGTCCCCCTTAGGGACCTAACCCTAGGAAGTGGCTTTTTGGGCCAATGTATATCCCAATTGACGGTTGCTTCAAGGGGGAAATAGGCTTTACTCCTTACGCTTTTATTAAAATGAATGTCCGACAATGATTGTTAATGGCTATCACAGTTAAGTATATTAACTAAAGATGTGTCAGACAACTTCTATTACACAGAGGTATGCACTATATTATGCCAAGTGACACAATGAGCTTAATAAATACAACGCATATTTGTGTTCATTTTTATTATGACACTTTTGACGCACCACAAGTTTAAAAATACATTGGTACATAGGCCTCATTGTGTTGAAAAGCAATGTGATAAAGTGAGAAATTTAGATCTCAACAGCTTGTCAATGTAAATTTGTGTGTGGTCCATTAGTATCACAAAGAAACAGAAGCAAAGTCGATCCTTTTTTCCACCCAGCACATATTTTGGTTTTCTGACTATTTTTAAGCTAATGTCCTGTAGACTCTACACAATATTTTCTCCAAATCTAATTTTGGTACAAAAACATAATTTAATCTGCCCGCTTAAAACAAAGCCATCTAGGCATATTTTACAAATACTGTGGGTGGTATGTATCAAAAATCACCAGCTCCAAAACTGGAGCAAAACAGTTTTAAGATTAAACCAGATTTATCAAAAAGTAAGGTCTCGTAGGGTGACCAGATAGTTTAGCCGGGATAGTCCAGGTTTTTAATGAGCTGTCCTGGTGCCCCAACAATGATCAAAATGTCCCGGTTTAGCAGGGACAGTCCCGATTATTAATGAGCCGGTGTCCTCCCGGTTTGGGCGGGTAGGAGGAGAGTGGAGGTAGGAGGAGATCAGTGGATGCTGGCTGCGGAGACGATCAGATAAGTGCAGCTGTAGCCAGGAGAAGCAGAGCAACACTGGCTGCTTAACCACTTCTGGGCACAGGTGACGCTGCAGAGCACTGCACAGCCGCTCTTCTCTAGATCTCCCGGTCCCGTGTTTGTGTTGGTAAGTATGTGCGTATGTCTGTGCTGGTAAGTGTGTGTGTGTGTGTATATCTGTCTTTGTGTGTGTGTGTGTATGTGTGTGTGTAACAGAGAGAGGGAGAGAGAGAGAGGATGAGTGGGGGGGGAAGAGAGGATTAGGGGGGAGAGGGAGAGAGAGGATGATGGGCGGGAGAGAGAGAGGATAGGGGGGAGAGAGAGGATGGGGAGAGAAAGGGGATGGGAGACAGGATGTGGGAGGAGATGATTGGGGAGAAGGTGAGGAGGGGAGAGAGAAGAAAGCAAAAAAAGGGGGAGGGGCACAATTTGAGAGTTACTTTGTTTTCTAAATATTTTTTTAATGTGTGTCGATTTTTACATTTCAAAATCTGGTCACCCCACTCATAGGAAGTTTTTTTGCTTTCATAAATATGGTGCAGTTTTCCTCCTCTATTATGCCCTAATTTTTCTGTTAGGAGTCTTTGATACATAGCCCCCCAAAATGAACCAAACCGACCATACTAAATTCTGCCAATCATGAGTCGTTTACAGGAGCTGAACCTTTAGTACTGGCAAGTGGAAATTATTAATTGTGCTGCTCATACAAATTGAGAATGAAATCTGTTTTTCTGAGAAAAGGCTCTAGGAGTACTCCCTCTTATTATAAAAGGCTTGTTCATATAGCATTATGGAAACAGGTGAAAACTTTGTTCATCCTTTGTAAGTACATTTTTGCAGGAAGTTGTATTTATTAGTACAGCTTGACGTATTCCATGTAATGAACGGGTAGCGCACTATGTTCCACATACAGTAAGCCTGTTTGTTGGGAAGGGAACATCTTTTGATAATTCTTCCAGCCTTTATTTCTTCTCTTCTGCCTCACTGTGGTAACTTTGGCACATGTTTTGCACCATTTCCTACAACTAGCACGTACTGTACTGTAACATTATCCTTATTTTATGGTAGAACAAAAAAAATATATATAACGTTCATTGGTATACACTTATATGTTATGGGTAAAAACATCATCAATTTTACTTGTAAGCATTTTGTGTTACTTGAGCAACTGCAAGAGCTGACATAATAAAAATATAACAAAACAAAAATAATACAATAATAACAAAAACAAATTCATGCTATTGTACAGGGAGTTGAAACATCGATTTGCTTCCTTGATTGGTTGTAGCATCCTACAGTGCTTGGAAAGTGTTAATATAAGGTTTAGAATGTGTACATTGAGAAGATGTGACATTCACCTCACTGGAACCTGACCCTGAAGCACCATATTTATTTACAGGTTTTACAAATCCAGTGCAAATTAGTCCAAGCTTTGCTTAGACAGATTAGACAATTGATGCTTCCATATTCCAGTCTGTAACAGGAGTTAACATGCTTATTATTAACTTAAGTGTGCCATATATTATTTTCTGAGTAAGCAAGTTTATTGTTGAATGTCTTAAAAAGACGTTCATTATAGCTTGTGGAATATTTGCATTTAAAAAAAAAAAAAACATTGTAAAGTACATGCCAAGTGCCAAATTTACATGATAGTGGTAATTATTGTGACCTCCATTAACTGTGCAATATTTCCACTTTATTTCTAAAGCTGATTGTATGCAAAAATACAGCTCATTAAAAGTACACTACAGTTGGCTATGTATAAATATGTATGAGATATATTGAATGACACGATTTTCAATATGTTAGTACAGTGCATTTCTTTGTATGTACTGAAATAGCCAATACTGTCTATTGCAAACAGTCTGCAAATATTAAGGCCAAAAAGTGTGATAGCGCAGATTCAGTGCTATCACATGGGAAGCCCCATTGACTTCAATAGGACTTTCCATACGCCAGTGCCGGATTGGCTTGGTACAATAGTGCCCTTAGTAAATATTCCTTAAATCCCTAACTTCCCGATTATCCGTACATGTAGTAATGCAGTAAGGGTAAACAAATTAAAGAAATGGCATGTTTAAAGTAAGTAATGTGTAGCTTTATTTAATCTTAGCAAATATGGTGTGATGTCTTTAAATTGATAGCTTCTCATTTATTAGACGGCAGTGATTCAAACATAAAATGAGTACCATAGTCTTTTATGCACCATAGGAGTCCATATTAAAGCTGCAGTTCAGTCAATATCCTGCATGTGTGTTTTTTTTAATAAATCAGTTCTGTAGTAAGAAAAAATACTTTTAGCATTTTCTGTTTTTAAAAAAACAACTTTGAAAGACCAATTTTCTTGTATTCTATTTTAACAAACATTTGCTAAGGCACTGCCCCTTCATGTCCTGTCACAAGCCCTGGCACACCCCTTTGTCAGCCCTGGCCTCCCTCTAGCACATGTCAGTGCAGGAGTGCTCATGAATATTCATGAGCTTCCACTGACTGAAAGAAGCAGAAGAAAAACATATCCCTTCTCTAATTATGTCACCAAATTTTGCCGATCAATACATGGAGAACGAATTGACTGGCAGCTATGCAGTTCTTTAGGTAATTAGAGATTGCCCACATGAAACTATTGAAATAAAAAAAATAATTAAAAAAAAAAAAAAAAGACTGAACTGCAGCTTTAATCTTCTATCACAATGGTGATAAATTGACATTTCCATATTACTGGCAAATAAACTCCTTGTTTGCCCTGCACAGTAGCAGGAACAGCATGTGTTTCAAACACATTGTGTGCCTGTCTTAAATATTGCCATTGATTCACTTGTCTGTCAGATATTTTCCCGAGTGATTGTTCTATAACCTACAGGACTAGATGATAATCAGGCTACACTACTTTGTGTAGAACAATACAGATTTAACTACTATTCTGTTAAATTCAAATGACATGATATTACTATGAAGTCTTACAAACTTGTTGCTCTTTTAACCCAGGGGGGGCGCAATTTTTTTGTCTGCGCCCCCCCTGCCGGCGGTTCCCATCTTTCCGCGCCACCCCTCCATCCCTGCTTACCTCAGCTCCGACGTCGGCTTCGGCGTCATGACGTCACGTTACCATAGCAACGTGTTACCATGGCGACACGTCTAAGAAGCCGACGGAGCCAAGGTAAGTGAAGTTTACAGAGGCCTTCACCGCTTCGCCCTCACTTAATTTAAGTGCCTTCGGGAAGCGCGCGGGGCTTCTGTAAACCCCGCGCCCCCGCAGTCATTTTTTCCATACTCCGCAATCCCGGGATGAGTGAAGAATGTTTGTTGTAATACCAGTATGCACATAAAAATTTAATGAACATGACATAAAAAGAAACTTGCATACATTTTATGAATTTAACAACATTCAGCAGTTTTTGTAACAGAAAAAAAAGGGATTACGAATATACAACAATATTAAAAGTAATCTCCCTATACGTTTCCTCAGGGGCTGTTATAATCTTAAATGTTAAAACGCCTGAGGAAGCTCCACATGAGTGAAATGCATAGGATGATTATCATTGCGGACTACCTGACCATCCGCACACTTGCAGGAGATCAACCCCGGACGCAGTGCGGACGTAATTATCCAGAAGTGGTGTTTTGTGACGTATTTTATTTTTGACCCTTACCACCTTTTTATTAGCATAAAACAATATTGTACTATGCTTGTTTTTCTTGCCTTATATTTTGTACTTGGGAGAATTTCCAGCTACATTGGAGACAGATTGAAGTCACATTGTTTCATAAAGGAGGCTTTGATCAATTACACAACGCCTGAATAATTTTAACGAGGTCTTTAAATAGAGAAGAATATCAATGTATTAAATAAAAAGATCTTTATCTTTTTATTTAATACATTGATATTCTTCTTTGTTTAAAGACATTGTGAGTGCAAACATTTTTGGGATTCATTCCATATATGGATCCTCCTGGCAGTGTCGGATTAAGACATTGCGAGGCCCTAAACTATGATAAAGATGAAACTCTAAAAAAAAAAAACTATTGTGGGTAGCGTAACTACAGTAAACTGTTTTGTGTACTCCTCACAATTGAAAGGTGGTGTGAGAGTTAATTCCTAGAACTTAAACAAAACAGGGACTGTGGATATGAAGTCGAAGGAAAGTACGAACGAAACCATTATGTTCTTCTGCAAAATGTTGTTGTCACTGTTTTCCGTCTCTTCTTTATGACACAGGTTGCTTTTAACGTGCTTTCAACATTTATTACCAAAGATTCAAACCACTATTAATTTTATTCCAATTTATTTTTTAGAGTGAATAAACCCCTTTGATTTACGGGGCCCCTCAAATATATTTTAGGTATTTTAAAGAAAAACAATTCTTAGTATTTGGAGGCCCCTCAAATTGAGAGTCCCTATGCTGTAGTTTATTTAGCTTATGTGTAAATCTATCACTGCCCCCTGGACTCTTCTGGTCGTGCACCTGTGGCAGTGTATAACCCAGTTATAAATAATGAAAATCTAGCATCATATGAGTGAGACTGATCTCTTTTACCACACCATTAGAATTACTGTTTAAATCTACAGTATTGCATTATATTTTCTCTTTGGGGCCTATTCTATAAGCCTTCATAAAAAGAAATCGCTGGACCGTTTTTTGCAGTGTTGCTATCACGGTCTTCAGAAAACCTCGAATACCTGCGATAGCAAAATGTCCAAAACTGGCGTGGAGCCAGCGACGTGATGTTTGCCTCTCTCTAAAGGGCTCACCCGGCGATCTGCAGTGAACTGGCCCAGCTGCATAGAGAGCAGCACATAGAGAGACGCCTCTCCCTGCGCATATCTCACCAGCGATCGCAGGCTTTTAATAACATTTTTAATTATAAACCTGAAATCGCTGGTGAGAGATACAGGGCCGTTATGGGGTGCCAGAATCTCCTATGCATTTAAATGTCTCGCGTCACGTGACCGTGGGATTTAAATGTATAGGAATTACCGCCACCCCATTATAGAGCCTGTATCTCGGGAAGCAGGGGTTCCCTTGACCTCAAATCAAAAAGGTTCTGCTCCGGAAACCCCCTGCTCACGTACACTAGTATTACATTTTTTATTAAAACCGCTTCATTATCTTAGTGGCTAGCCGCTAAGGCAATGAATGGTTTCAACCTCAATAGCCTGTTCATTGGCGGCAGAGGGGGTGGATGAAGGGGGTAGTATCTCCAGGGTGGGTGGTTAGGTCTGTCTGGAAGGTTGCGGGAGGAGTTAACTCCTTCACTACCATTATGGTGGGACATTGAAGGGACATTGCTTGTCACTATTTATTTGTACCCTGGGCATACATTAGCAGTCAATGGGCAATGAAAAACATAAAAATAAATCAATACAATATAAACATTTTTGCATACATTAAATATTTATCTTAACTTTAGAAGTCTTCACCCTCCGAATCCCGGCGTATTAGGAAACTCTCGACCCGCGATGTCATCATCCGCAATCCGTCTCCATGAACCTTGAACCTTTCTTCCATCTTCTTTCTCCTATCTCCATCTGTCATTATTTTCTTCTTTTCTTTAATCTTCTATCTTCTTTATTTCAATCTGAAACCCCATGGTAAATCCAAAACGGATATTGCCACGTCAATCTAATACTAAAATGAGACGCACAGGCCTCATAGAGGGCCTGTGATGTCACATTTTAGGGTCAGATGGTACAGCGCCAATCCGATTGGACACTGTATCATGCGACCGTCTTTTTTTTTTCTTTTAAGGATGGGACGTTATCTCCAAGGGAGGTACGTCACATCCTTAAAACCACATGGCTGATATCACATGGTATTACAGCCAATGGGATTGAAGACAAACCCATTGGTTCCTGTACCATGTGATGTTCCATGAGTAAAAAGGATGTGGCGACGCGTGTAAGAAGTCACCGGAGCCAAGGTAAGTCTGGTTTACAGAGGCCCTGTAGCTCCCCAGGCACTTAAATTAAGTGCCTTCGGGAAGCGCGCAGGGCCTCTGTAAACCCGGAACCCCCCAACAGTCAGTCTCATGCCCCCCATGGGGATCGCGCCCCCTAGTTTGCGCACCGCTGCTTTAGAGGTTTTGGTGTTAGAATTATTTTATTGATGTGTAGTTGAGGCTTTTTTATTTCTATTATTTTGGTGGTGTTTAGGTGCTTATTTCTTTCTTTAATTGTTGTGCTTGATTGTTTTAATAGGTTGACCATTTACTGCTATACAGTAGTGGCTTATCATGCCCATATTATATGGGTATGATGTACCACTGTGTCAATCAATGGGTAGAGGGTGGGTATAGTGGCCCTTGGGTGGGTGGTTAGGCCTCCCGGTTGGTAGCAGGGGTGGGTGGATTAACCCCTTAATTACTATAGCGGTTATGATTAAGGGGTTAGGGCCATTAGATTGTATTTTTTTCATGTACTCTTGCTGGCAACGGAGGCCATGGACCTGGAGTATGCTGACAAGGACACCCTTCATGATCGCAGGTGTACGTAGAACGTTTTATTTACTTTATGCTGGCTAATGTTTGCTTTTAGAATGGGCAAATTAGCTATTATACATTTCTGTATATATATATATATATATATATATATATATATATATATATATATATATATATGTATTTTACTGTGTATTTTTGTCATGTTGGATGTAGCATTGGGCTTCTCTGTCGTCTGTTGTATATCTGGATAATAGTAATTTTGTCCATTACTGTACTGTATGTGTTGGGGGGGAGTTGTTGGGGGGTAGAGGAGGTGGGTATTAGTGTTGTGTTTTTGAATGTTTATTGTGGGTAGAGGATTGGTTAAGTTGGTATTTGGCCTTTGGTGGGTGTTTATACCTACCGGGTGGATAGCTGGAGGGGTTAACCCCTTCATTACCATAGCAGTATTAACCGCTATGGTAATGAAGAGCTTAACTCCACCCCCAACCCCCCGCAAGGCCTAAACACCCACCAATGGCCAAACACCACCTTCACCCCCGCTACCCAGAATAAACATGGCACTTGTAGTTAACCCATTCATTGCCTTAGCGGTCAGCTGCTAAAGTAATGAAGTTGCCTTTAAATGCATTTTTATTGCATGGGATTAATGCTCTGGTCTCCAGTGCTCATATTAATGGGTATCAGCTTCTTACACTCCCAGCATCAATCCGATGCAGGAAAAGAAGCATTCAGCAGGTTCTCCCCAGCTTCATGCCAACTTTTCCTGGTGTGAGGGTTTTGGAGAAAATCGCCATTCTAGAGCCGCGATTAACTTCGATAAGCTAATCGAGGCTACTAGAATTGCACGAGTTTGAAAACCTGCCGATAAGTGGCTTATCCCCTCTCACCCGGTGATGTTTTTTGGATGGGAGCATAAAATGGCGATTCTTTATCGCCCACTTATCGAGACTTTTTGAATAGCAGTAGGCATTTTGGCCGAAAAGGCCTCTAAGTGGGTTATCGAGGCTACTAGAATAAGCCCCTTTGCATTGTATTTATACCATGAGAACCTTTGCTCTCCTTGTTTTATTCAGTAGTTAAAAATAAATAAATATATATATCAATACACATACATATTCTTGAAAAATGGTTTTATGGGACATGATCAAAGTTGGTAGGAAAAGATGAAAGAGAAGGTACAGACACTTCTTCAGAGTTGTGGTACACTCATGTCATGTTGACATTTGTAGATTATGCACACACGGAAATCTTCTTGATTAAACATAGTGGTGTGCAACTACTATTTCAAATAATGGGTAAGATTTGATCACGTTGTTTTTGTGTAGAAGTTTAAAGCTCTGAAAATACTAAGCAGCTTTTTTTTTTTTTTTTTAAATTCTTAGGGGGATTATTTAACTAAGAGACAAATTAGAACATTGCATATTCCATTGTTAGTTTGGGATGAAGCTCTGTGAATACATTCCAGGATTTCTAAAACGCATTAAATAATGTTTTCCCAGATACAAATGTTAACCATAGCGCAATCAAACTAAAGATTATTTAACATTAAACTTGTTAAGCGTGTATCCTTTCTCAATATTACTTGAACCAATCTTGCCTGTACCATTATATATAAGGAAGCAAAAGTAGGTCAGAGAACAAACATCCCTGAAACTGTATCATTCTTACTTTGTTTATTATTTATTTATTTATAAAATATTTTACCAGGAAGTAATACATTGAGAGTTACCTCTCGTTTTCAAGTATGTCCTGGGCACACAGTAAAACAAATAATACATGGTTACAAGTACAGTTACATAAATGAACAGGGTATACATTATATACAAGACATTGCGTGCACAGTTATAGAAAATATACATTATGAGCGTATGAAACAGTTACAGACCAGGTTAAAATGTGAGACAGCCTTAGATTTGAAAGAACTTAAACTGGTGGTGGATGTGAGAGTCTCTGGTAGGTTGTTACAGTTTTGGGGTGCACGGTAGGAGAAGGAGGAACGTCCGGATACTTTGTTGAGCCTTGGGACCATGAACAGTCTTTTGGAGTCTGATCTCAGGTGATAAGTGCTGCAAGTGGTAGGGGTGAGGAGCTTGTTCAGGTAGCTGGGTAGCTTGCCCATGAAGAATTTAAAGGCAAGACAGGAAAGGTGAACTTTGCGCCTAGACTCTAGTGTTGACCAATCTAGGTCTTTGAGCATTTCGCAGTGATGTGTGTTGTACAGTAGTTGCATTGAAGAACAAAACGACAAATTGAATTGTAGAGGGTGTCAAGTTTGCTAAGGTGGGTTTGAGGTGCCGAGCCATATACTATGTCCCCATAGTCAATAATTGGCATTAGCATCTGCTGTGCGATACACTTTCTGACCAGGAGACTTAGGGAGGATTTGTTCCTGAAAAGTACCCCTAGTTTGGCGTAGGTCTTGGTTGTCAGGGTATCAATGTGCATCCCGAATGTTAAGTGGGAGTCAAACCATAAGCCCAGGTATTTAAAACTAGTGACAGGTGTTAGGGTGGTGTTAGCTTTGGTTCTAATCAGGAGCTCAGTCACTGGAAGCTTTACAAATTTAGTCTTGGTCCCAAATACCATTGTTACAGTCTTGTCAGTGTTTAAAATCAGTTTGTTTTGGGAAATCCAGTTTTCGAGTCTCAAAAAGTCAGACTGAAGTATGTGTTGAAGGTCAGAGAGGCTATGGCTGTGTGCATATAGGATTGTGTCATCTGCATACATGTGTATTGAGGCTTCCTTACAAGCTGTGGGAAGATCATTAATGAACACTGAGAAGAGTAGGGGCCCCAGAACAGAGCCTTGCGGGACACCACAGGTGATATCCAGGGGGTTGGAGTTAGAGCCTGAGATGGACACATGTTGGGATCTTCCTGATAGGTAGGACTGAAACCAGTTTAAAGCATGCTTCCCTATTCCAGAGCTCTGGAGTTTGTTAAGCAGGATAGCATGATCAACTGTGTCAAAAGCCTTTGCAAAATCTAGGAAACTGCACCAGTGAGTTGTCCCCGTTCCATTCCACACTGGATTTCATTGCAAACTTTTTGTGTCACTTTGTCTGACTTCACAGGGGACAATGCTGACTATGCTAGTAAAACTCTTAAAATAATAAACACATTTGAAGAGCAAACAGTTTTTTGAAAAGAGGTCCACCCAGTTGAAGGATAATAACTTATTATATTGTAATGGAGCCATAAAATTATAATAAGGATAATATTTATAGTGCTTTAGACTTCAGTTTTGTGCTATCCATTTACATGTCGTCATATTGTTTTACTGTGTTTGTGTAATGTGGACCCTATGACATGTTTATTCACAATTGTTTTTTTTTTGTTGATAAATCATATGCTTTGCAAACAAAATCCTGGAGTTGTGTTTTGTAAAACTATACGTGTTTTGTATTATGCTGTACTTGTGTAAGTGGTTTTGTGATGCTAAACATTGTGTAGTGTACTGTATAGTTATACAGTTATGTTAAGTAGTTCCGTTAAACATGATTTTATATTATATTTCTACAGTATTTAAAAAAATTATATAATTGTAAATTAATGCATAGTGCTATGCCAAAAATGGAGCTGTCTGAATATTTATTTTTCAATTGCTTTTTTGAGTGTGCATGTTTTGTACCAAATAATGTAATTACAGCATAATAAACCTACAACGTGACTTGTCTTTTGTTTTCTCAGCTTTTCAAATATGTGTTGCCTTTGAAAACAATGTATTAATTCAACATCTCGATGACAGGATCTCCCTCTGAAATGTAGTAGAGTAGCTGACTCCAAGTTTTTGGAGGGTTTTCTACTTGACTCATGAACATATTTAGAAGAGGGAACAAAACATGTTTAAGGAATGACTTCCCTGAGATTTATGAAGTTTAAAGAAATAGCACATTCTCGAATGCAGTATTTGGCCCATTACATCAATACAAAATATTATACGCAGAACAAACACAATTTAGACAATGCACATTTGGGAATAGAATTTATTTAAAGGTCAATTTAAAAATGCTACAAGATGTACCATAAGTGAAAACATTGTGGGAAGCTTTCGCTGCTTTGTGACGACTTTCTATTTCATGCCAAAAACTCCCCAGCAAAACAAATGAGTTAGCGATTAACTCAGGAAACAAAGCAAAAAATACACGAGGTGCCTGTACTGTATAAAAAATGTGTCAGGAGAACAAGATTGCCATACTGTACATAGGAAATAAATTCATGTTTCAATTGATAATCTGATAGCATATTTACAGAATGTCAAATTCCTCTTCCTTGTATATATATCTTGGAGCCTCTGTTTAAAGCTGCAGTTCAGTCAATATCCTGCATGTGTGTTTTTTTTAATAAATCAGTTCTGTAGTAACAAAAAAATACTTTTAGCATTTTCTGTTTTTAAAAAAACAACTTTGAAAGACCAATTTTCTTGTATTCTATTTTAACAACCATTTGCTAAGGCACTGCCCCTTCATGTCCTGTCACAAGCTCTGGCACACCCATTTGTCAGCCCTGCCCTCCCTCTAGCACTTGTCAGTGCAGGAATGCTCATGAATATTCATGAGCTTCCACTGCCAGTCAAGCAGATTATAAACAAATCCCAGCTTTTAATGTCACCAAATTTCGACCTATCAATACATGAAAAACGAATTGACCTGCAGCTATACAGTTCTTTAGCTAATTAGAGATTGCACACATAAAACTATTAAAGTAAAAAAAAAATGTAAAAAAAAAAAAAAAAAAAAAACTGAACTGCAGCTTTAAATGCACAGGAGAACTTCTTTGGATACACTGACTCATTTTAGATCCAAATTGTGTCATATTTAAAAAAACTTGCTGTTCTTGATACATGTCAAGTGCAAATTTCTAAACAAAAAGTCAGCGCCAGCTCAAATCTGGCAGATTTTCATCAAAGTACTTTTTATTTATTAGCTTTTAAGACCGTATAGTAAAAACACAAAGTATTGTACACATAATAATGAGGTTAAAGGAAACATCAAAACATGTTAGTGGCTGAATCCCTTTATGGGGGTCCATGTTAAAAAGAAAATGAAGTACAAGCTGACACTGGCTTCTCATTTGCATGTAATTTCCCAGAATCCCTAGCTGTAGTGGAAACTTTGTATGCTCAGAGATAATGGCGTGCGGCACTGCAGACCGTGGCAGATTAAAAAAATATGTTGTCCTTAGGCACTCATCTGATGCCGCCCTCTGCCTTCAGCATCATTTCATGCCATGCCGTCCCATTGCCATGGCAACACACCATAATCTGCGCGTCTTGGCCACACTTGCGGCCAGGCAGCGTCCATTGTGCATGCGCACAAGTGGATAGGATTGCTAGGTGTTCGGTATTGAACTGGACTGTCCTGTATTTGGATACTCTGTCCAGTAAAAAATACTAGATGTGTGTGTCCGGTATTTTCCTTCCTGGACATAGTGACCTGACGCACTTTTCACCATTGAGTCCAGTATTTTTGGAGAAGCCACCTGGCAACCCTACAAGTGGTTGGCAAGCGCCGATGTATGTCGCCCCAAAATGTTGACGCTTTAGGCCCGGGCCTAAATGGGAAATGTGCTCACAAGTGATGTTTTTATTTTTTGAGTTAGGAATATTACCTATTATTATCTTGAATAGATTGATTACTGCATCACAATGCTATGTATTTTTCCAAAATATTAGCAATAAATAGTGTGAAATCGTTTTTTTTTCTTTTTAAACAGACTCTTGGATTTTTAAGTGTCTGTGCAAAAGAGTGTACAGTGATCATAAGCAGAGAAAAATAAATAAAATGACCGGTTAAAGCAATAACATTAATCGTCTAAAATGCAAATCTCTGCAAAAAAAAAAAACTGTATGTACTGTAATGCACTTTCCCCCACCCCCTGGGAGATATAGCAGCTACTGTGTGTGTGGTACATTACCTGCGTCTTGCAGGAGGCCTGAACCTCCGCTGCTGGGAACCTGGGGTGTACATGACCAGTCTGGTGATGGCGCCTCCACTTGCGCAGGATCCTAACAGTGTTGGATAACCCCGTGCAGGACAATATATAAGTAATACACACTGGTATAGTATGTAACAGTGTTTCCCCCCTCTCTGAGAGATTCTGCCATTACACAATGTGGTGCATACCTGATGGGTCACAGTAAATCTGAGCTTCCCGTATTGTTGTAGGGGAGAACAGGACTGGTTTCTGGGGTAGTAACTAATTCTCATGGTGACAGCGCCTCCATCTCTTGCAGCCACCAGGGATGTGGGGATAATCCCTGCAGGAGAACATACTTCCCCTCCCCCTAATAGATTGTAGGCTCAGGCAGGAAGATATCTTTGAACAGGATCACTTTATTTGGTTACACTGCAGATGATCAGCATCCACAGCCTCAGACAGTTCTTGGGGCTTCACCCTCAGAATGTACCCCGGACCTCCACTCCAGGCCAAGGGACCCTGAAGCCGTCCTTGCTCTTCCCTTACTCCCTGGTGGAGTAAGGGGTATAGTCTCCCATCCACTCCCCTAGGGGAGGCAATACAGATTGGCAGATCCCTGCACAATTGTTATGGGTAGACCAGCCTCTCTTAAGCAGGTAGAGGCACTGACTAAATTTAGCAGTGCAGCTCCTTAAGTACAAGGGAAGTATGTACCAGGTCTGAATCCAGTGATTGGACACACACAGACCTAGTCCCACCGCCTCCCCTGTCAATCAAAAGCTACTGTGAGTGGAAAACCCATGATAACTCCTGCAATCCTGTTCTTACCAGGGCTTACTGCCATGACGGGGCAGACTGGTAGCCAAGGAAACCAGTCCTGGCTACAAGTATAACAAGTTTTACTGAATGTGTAATGATAATACAGAACCACTCAGGCCTCGCAGGGCCGTGCCCCCAACACCGTGTCCACACCGTGGTCGGGTTTACCCCAAAGTACGGACGGGCCCATAGGCACCCAACCACTCTGGGGTCCATAGTGTCAACCCACCCAAAGTGTGTGTGACAGCGCTGCCCACACCCGCGTGTTACTGTTGGTGCACTTGTGGAATGTTGGTGTACCTTCCGGGCGCTCCAGCACCTGATATCACCGACTGAAGATAAGGGATCCGCTGATTCAGCGACATTGTCCGCGGTGGCGTCCGCCTCCACGTGGGGTGAATTTCGGCGTGGATAATATCACCATGTAGGTAGTCTATGTGCCTTGCGGTGGTGGTCTGGTCCCAGACAACAGGCTGCAACTACTGCGCAGCGTCCTTCTGTGTCCCTGACACTCTGAATGCTAAATGGGGCAATGTCCCTGTCTAAGAGCCTGTACATGTAGCAGCCACAAACTGACAGGGGAGTCGGGGCCTAATAAGGGGTCTCTGGCCCAGTGCAAGGGCCTACTGACACCCTGCACCTACACCCTTACCCTCTGATGTCCCAGCTCCGACTGCCGTGAATGCAGCGCGCCAAATGTATCTATCCTGGCCGCAGGGGATTGCTGCAGCCCGATTTGACTGTTTTGTGCAATGTGATCTAGCAGCCCCAGTGGCTGCTGGGTGTTGTAGTCCCCGCGGAGCCCATGGGTGTTTATGGCCACTGCATGTCCTTGCTACTGTGCATGCGTAGGGTGAAGCAAGATGGCCACCACAACATTGAACTTGCACTGCGCATGTGCGGCCACAATGAATGCATTGAGAGGGGTGTGACGGTAGGGGGTAGCCGGTCTTCATAATAAAGTTGAAGTACGGCTGGCTACCCCTAAAAAACGTGCGTTAAGAGCTGAGTGTCAGCTCTTGGGTGTAGCAATGCACCCTGTTATGTTTCCCTGTACCTTTGTTCCCATTATACTGTCCCCTGCAGGGTTATAACCTAGGGATGCCATGCACTGTACAGTACATGCAAGAAAGGACCAAAACGGCTTCTAACTCTTCTTTGCTTAGAATTGAAGCCAGTAGGGATTGTCAGCCACATCAGACTTGAATTACCCCCTAAGTGATAATTGACAAGCCACAGGTACTATATATATTGTAGCGGACGATAATGTAGTACAATTCCCACATTATGACCCTATGTCAGCTCTTCGTTTCTTTTTCTATTTTTGTGTCAATCTGTAAATGAGCCGTGCCCCACACCCCTCCCACACTCATTTTTTTAATTTCCCCCTTCCCTTTTTTTTTTTTTTTACATGGGTAGGAAGCAGGGGGTTCTATGGCTGAAAGCCCTTAATTTCCAGAGATACTGACTGGGGAAGCTGCTGCCAGTGGCATCCCCTCCGGGGTTTCCTATTGGCCCGCTTACTGCACGGATTTATATAGTAGGTAGTAACCCAAGGAGGCACCTTCCCCCATACGTATCTGAGGAACCAGGGGTTCCCCAACGGTGAAATAAACACAGTTCCTGGAACCCCGCTGCCTCTTACACACACACACACACACACACACACACACACACACACACACAAACACACACACAAACACACACACACACACACACACACACACACACACACACACACACACACATCAAGGGGCTGCTCTTTTAAAGCAGCAGTCCAAGTTGCCGTTTTTTTTTGTTTACATTGAATTTTTTTACACTTACATTAATGCATCTTATATAAAATCTAAGCTTTCTTCTTTCTTCGTGCTCACTCCAACATTTTTCCTCTATATGTAACAATTTTCTTATAAATCCACACTAACCATTTATCTGTGATGCAGTCTACATTTAAATCAACTGAGATTATTTCCCAAGATCTTATAGTTCTGAAGATGATCATGTATTTAGGTTTTGTGAAAAAAAAAAAATCCTGTACAGATTTATGTATAGTGAGCATCAGAAATCAGTGGCATTTGTAAAACATTGATTATTGATTTTGCAGATGGACAGAAGAGAAAGAAGTCATTGAGGAAGAAACTGGACTCATTAGGGAAGGAGAAAAACAAAGACAAAGGTAAATAGAAGAGATCCATGTGATTTATTACTTACTCGTAGTAAAAGCGCACACCTTGAGGACAGCTACAGTATTTGTGGGGCATCTTAATGTGTTTTCAACAGCAATGCTGATAGTTGTCTACTGTACAAAGCAGGCCACAATAGGACTATGATGAAGTGAAAAAGGCCGTCAATTGCTAAAGACTGTAAACACTCAAGATAACACATGTCACATACAGGTGCGCCGACGAGTATTCTAAAACTTGCCTTAAACTTGTCTTGGAAAATCTGGGGCTATCACCTACAGAGGCTAATGGGCCATCGGATTAACACAGCAGGGGTTCCTGGCAGTCCCATTCAGTTTGAATGGGACTGCCTGGGACCCCCGCTATTAATCCGATGGGCCATTAGTCTGTCTGCAGAAATGTCACTGAAATGTTGCAGCATGTACCCAGCGTGTAACTGGGTCTTGTTGGTGATTGCCCCAGATTTGTTTTAGAATACTCGTCGGCACTACAGTAGGTCTAAAAAAACATGAACAGCGGCATAATTGATGTTGAAGCAACATATTTATTAATGAAATCTTTTACCAATAAGTAATACTGTGAGAGTTACCGCTCATTTTCTATATGTCCTGGGAACAAATGCCACTACATGGTTACATTGAATGAATAGAAAAATTCACCCGGCGCTCAAGCAGTGAAAAACATATACGTGTGAGTGATATATATAGTGCACACCCAAAATGATAGTAATAATAATAAACAAAATACTTATTTGAACCCGATGACAGCGTCTCAACCCAAAATGAACCTCTCTCCTTGGTTCTTGTCACAGAATTAATTCAGGAAGTCAACGGTAATGCATAAAAAAAAGAGAACACAAAATAGTGCAATCCTGTATAAACACTTCGTTGTAGGGGCATGGAGCATGAAATAGGTAGAAACTGTTCAGAGGATGTACACTCACAATTTCTATAGAAACTACAGGGGTTGAACGCCCAGAGCAGGGTTAGGAGATATCCCAGTAGATTCAGTGCGGAGCCTCAGATGCAGAGTGTTGCACAGCCTCACAGGGATTCTCACGTGTACCCCACAAGAAAAGGGATGAAGACAAAATGGTGTAGGAAAATAACATATATTGGATACACACTCGCAATGGTTAGGTGATGTCAACTCACATTCTAACCCTCGTCACGGGTAATGTACGATAAGGCTGCTGGCTAAGTGTCCCGGTGATATCACACGGTAATGTGAGTTAACATCACCTAACCATTGCGAGTGCCCAGCCATGCAGCCATCTTTGATTTTACTTTAATTTTACCAGCGCCTGCGAAGGTGAGTATCTTCGGAGCTGCCGATTCTCAGGAACTAAGAATAGCACTGTTCAGCTCCAGGGATCCCCAAGTTCCAATTCTGTGTAAAAATGATTGCAAAAATTGAAGGATTGCTGCACTAAAATATTGTGACAACAAATATCTTTCTGAAAATGCAATCGGTAGACTTACTGGCCTCCATATGGATGCAGTAGACACCAGTTCTTTGTTCTTACATACCCCTCCTCCCTAGTGCACCAACTATACTTCCCCCATCTAGGAGTGCTGGTACCTTCTTTGATTTTGTTTCTATACTGTAACACAGTTTATTGGACAGATCTATAAAGTATTCTTGGATGTTGTAAACGAACATTCCAGTCTTCAAGTCCCTTCTTTTTAGGTGGATGACCTCTTGTGTTTAACAGTAGTCCAGATTGTGCTCTTACTTGGGTTGGGTTTCACCTCAATACCATTCTTAACGTTCTATTATTCATATAGCTCCTGGTAACTGAGCAACTCAACATTTGCTAATTTGTGATCATCTCCCTGTTGAAAATATGAGTGACATAATATAAATAAATAATGATTGACTGCACATTTCCAACTCCCTGAGGCATCTTTAAAGGAAGACCTGCAAAACATTATTGTGTAACTATGACAGCTGTTTTGCATTCTATAACAATAATAGTGTTTAATACCAAACTAATACAGTGGGAACGCACTATCTTCATGGTTATTACAGTGAGTTAAAAGGTGGCGATGAATACCAGACTTGACCAGTTTGTGTGGTTTTGTTGCTAACTTGAGCAAACAAAATAGTATTGGAAGGCTGTGAGAAAATGGTGATCGTTATTATTGGTATTCATTTTTAAAGTTACAGGGGAGTACAGTATGCTTGCGCCTTTAAATATACAGTGCCTGAAATCTTTTGTGTGGAATGGGAAAAGTCAGTAATGAAAACTGTTAATTAGAGTACACTTCATTGTCTTTAAAACAAAAAAAACTTCGTTTGTAAAACATCAGCCAGTGAAAAAGTGGCCTAAAGATGACAATTTCCACATATCATTCATTAGTGTCATGGAAATAAGAGGAGTGAGACTCTTTCAAATACATAACTGTGCAATGGGTGAAGATAGAAGATAGATTCCGCAGTAACACTTCAAGCAAGATAATAATCTGCCCTTTTGCTAATTTCAGTCTAGGCGTAAACCTGCCTTGAAGTAACTCTTTTATATATGTAGCCCCGTAACTCAGGGACCTACCCGTGCTGCTGTCACCTGTTTGGCTACCAGAAGGTCTAAGCCTCGGTGTAGCGCCTCCACCGTCGAGGGATCCCAGTGTAGTGGGAGGAGCCCCTCACCGGAACCAATATACACAGTAATTGCACGCAGGTATATTATAACAGTATTTACTGAACACATATAATACACGGCAAGCATAACAAGGCCATGCACCCACACAATAACACCTCCCGGGTGGAACCCCCAAAGTACTGGTGTGCCTGGGCACTTAACCCCTTAGTGTCCACAGACTAGTCCCTCCCCAAAGAGCAGGTGTGAGATAGTGTGTTTGGCCATTGGTGCAAGTGAATAATACTTCCTTGGTGTCAGTCTAGACCAGGTAAACAAGTAATGGACTCCATGGATCCGCGACATGTTCCTGCCCCGCGATCGACCGGATCCTCTGCTGCGCTGATCCGTAGGCGGTTGCCTCAGGAAGGGCCTATCCCTTTAAAATAGTCTCTGACAATATGGCCTGAATATGGTCCCAAACCGTAGGCTGTACTTCACCTCTTGTGTAGTGTTGTGCTGCTGATGTCTCTCACTGACACGCTATGGGGGGTGGGTTCCTATCTAAGGCCTTTCTCTGTAGCATACACAAGCTACAGTGAGTCGGGGGATCTATATTGGACCTGTGGGGGAATCTGACCTAGTCCAGTGATACACTGCTCCCTGGACATTACCTTCACCCTCTCCGTCCTGCTTCCGACTGGAGTGGTCCCTGCATTCGTGCCAAATACCTCTCTTCCCTGGCCGTGAATCCAGCAACCCTATTGGATAACACTGCACACCTGATCGGGGCACCCCAGGGGATCCTGGTATATATAGTTCCCCTGCAGAGCATTACAGAACATGGCCGCCGCAGATCTGCCGCACTGCGCATGCGCCCTGCTCTCTAATTGCTGCCAGAGGGTTGGGGCCCTTCTGCCCATGCGCGCCTAACTGTCATGGAAACCCCCACTAGCCGGGTGCACCGCAAAGCTCCCTCTCCTTCCACGCCCGCCGCCCTGCAGGTGTCCCCAACAGCCGCATGCCGCACCGGCAGCACCCGATTGCTCCCGCTGCCATCCCTGTAGTCGCCCCCCCTCCCGCAGCACGGAGGTACGAGGGGGGACCTGGCTACATATATAGTGCATATACAGCCACATTGCCACATGGCATCTTAAAGCAGCAGTACAAGCTGCCTTTTTTTTTTTTTGAAAATGTTTCCCCTTTAATATGTGTATCATTACAATTCACACAATAATTAATTAGCTACGGTGCTGATTGATCTGTTCTCCTGTGGTCGATCGGCGAAGATTCGGCTGGGGAGTTAACTAAATGACTGCAGGAGTATTCTGCAATCAGTGTGACTTTGTAAATGGTTGCTATAGAAACAAAAAAAAGACGTATTACATTATAATACATTAAAAATGTAATTCAGAGTTGTTTAAAAATAAATGCTACTGCTGCGGCACAGTTTATTCGAGCATTTGCCCGTTCTGTGCCGCAGCAGTAGCCTGGCGCGCGCCCGAGAGTGACGGGCGCACGCCGAAGCAGCGGAAGAGCGCCCTCCGATCGGGGCGCTCTCCCTACCGCTGCCGGGTCCGCCGGGTCCCCCGGAACCCCCTGCCGCTGTCCCGCGATTGCGGGACACCAGGGCTCCCTCGGGGAGCCCCTGGACGCGCGTGCAGGGGGCGCACGCTCCCGAAGACGCGTGACCGCGCGTCTATGACGCGCGGCACGCCGAGGGGCGGCCACTAGCAAGCCGGGAAATCTCCCGGCTTGCGGATCTGGCCGCAGTGTAATAAACTGTGTCGCCAGTGTATAAGTATTTTCTCTTAGTACAGAACTTATTTATTAAAAAAACACACACGTAGGATATTGCTTCGTCTGCAGCTTTAAAATCTTTTAAAAAGTGATACCGTAGTTGTAGGGACAGATTGTGCGCAAATCCTACCTCAGCAATGTCTCCAGAGGATGAAGTTCTTACATTAAATGGGTGTAAATGATGCATGGCTATTTTGCTGTGCTGATTTGTTTATTTTTTGTTGGTTTTTTTTCATTCTGTTATAGAATTCTTACCACAGGCATTTGGAATGACATTATCACAAGTAATTGCCAATGACAGAGCACACAAGTTAAAGCAAGATTCTCAAAGAGAAGAGCAGAAAGAAGTCTCTGACTTTGTAGCCTCTATTCTACCATTTGGAACAAAGAGACAGAACAAAGAACTCTCAAGTAGTAATTCATCTCTAAGCTCGACATCAGAGACACCAAATGAATCCACATCACCTAATACACCAGAAGCAGCACCTCGGGCAAGGAGAAGGGTAAGCTCATGTTTTACCCAAAGGCATATATTGGGATATATGTTAATATACTGTATACAGTAATAACCACGTGGTACCTACATAAGTCTCACTGCTACTGTGTATTTCTAATAATTTAGTTATCATTCATATGCAGCATACACAAATGTGGCTTTGTACAGAAATAAAGCAGGAATTTTACATACAGGGCTTTGAAAATCAGTAAGCTGGAATAGAGAACTGAATTCAATCATAATTTCATATACATCAAATATATGAGCATACAAGGAGCATGCCTCATACCCAAATATTCAAGTGAGTTACCTTTCTCCTAGGAGAAAAAGCATTGAGCAGTGTATGTGAATATCTTCTGTTATGTAAACACAACCTTTTCACGTTGTCTGCAACAGAAAGTATGATATGCCTTTTTGCAGATGATGCACAGATATGAAACAGGGTGACACTCCAGGTAGGTACATTAGAGGAATGGTCATGAGTGTAGCAACTATAATTTAATGACAAGAAATGCAAAATAATGTATTTGGGTCACAAAACCCCAATCGCAGAGTACAGGATGGATAGCACTATAATGTCAAAGGTTAAAGACCTGAGGGTCATTACATGTGTAGCGCACTTCCCCCCAACCTATGGACGATAAGGCGGCTACGGTGTGTGTCGTGCGTTACCTGTGGCTCACAGAAGGCCTGAACCTTTGCCTCTAGGAGCCTGGGGTGTACCTGATTCTTATGGTGACAGCGCCTCCACCTGCAAGGGATCCCGACATGGCGGAATGAACCCTTACAGGAACAATACTAATAATACACGCACACAAATATATGCTAACAAACTTTACTGAACACAATAATATTGGTACCATTTACCCCACAGTGATATAGCCCCCAACCTGATACCAACAGTGAGTGTCCCCAGAGTACATTGGGTGCCAGGCACCAATTCCCTGATGTCCTTTCCCAATGTCAAGGCCCACCCAAAGTGTTGGAGATAGCGCTATCCCGTGGAGTGTTGGTGCACTTAGTTAGGTACCTGCCCGGGGCTCCAGCACCCAGGTAATGCAGAATAACAAAGATGCTTCGTCTGATCCAATGTTGTCATCCGCGATGGCATCTGCCTCTGCCTCTGCGGGGGGTTAATTCCGGCGTGGATAGTATCACCTTACCGTCTTTATTATGTGTCTGGTCCCAGAACACAGGCCGCAGTCACTGCGTGGTGTCTCACCAGTGCTGTACCTGACTATATGCAGCTACTGGGGAGAGGACCCTGACTATGGGCTTCCGTATAGCATCCACAAGCTACAGTGAGTCAGGGCCTAATGGGGAAGATCTGGCATAGTCCAGAGGAGCAGTGCTCCCTTGACACTACCTGCTCCTCAGAGGTCCCTCTTCCAACTGGTGTGGTCCCAGACGCTCCAAATGTATCAATAGTCCAACAGGGGAGATCCTCGCAGCCCGATTGGCCTGCCCTTTACACCTGACTACTTGCCCCTGTGCACTATGGGGCTTGTAGTCCCCGCAAATCCCTATCTCCCTAATGGCTGCATCGCGCTATTGCATTGCGCATGCGCCACTTGGTAATGGCCACCGGGCTCCCTTTGCGCATGCGCAAACCTCCGCAAATGCCCCGTCTCTCACAAAATAGCGACACCCTATTACGGACGCCACCGGAGCCTCCGGCGAGCCCGTCGCCAGCTCACACCTGTTCGCTACGCTACCTGCTTGCTCACAGAGGTAAGCGGGGGATCGAAGCGGGAAACCCAGGCCACACATGTATATCAACTGACATAAAAGTAGGGAAGAAATGGAGAAAGCCTGGAGGATGTGAGGTTGTACTGTGTACAGTTCTGAAGACATAAAGACATAACAATAATTAGTGGCTGTACAAAGAAAAGCTACTAAAATTGTGCCTAGTTCACTAATATAATTGGGAAACAACAAGTGCTAGAACATATACTGAAGCTGGAGGGTAGAAGGCTCAGGTGAGGAAGTGCTTTTTTTTTTTTTTTAACAGTAAAATCATGGGATATACTAAATATAAAAGAAACCAAATTATATATATATTATATATAATAAGTAAGAAATAAAACACCAATAAAGTGCTATTGTGCTTAAATATATAAACACGTGCAAATAAGTAGCAATGGTAAATACAATACATGATATAATAAAGTATGTATGTATGTATATATATATATATATATATATATATATATCAATAAAGTAAGGTGTAATTGTATAGCAAAGGATATAGCATTTATTTAATAATGCAAAAAAGCTCTGTCTGCAAAGTACCAGGAAAAAGAGAAATGAACTAAAACAAGCTAATTAAACTATAGTGTTGTTGTCTAGATTTTCATTCAAACCATCTGGAAATAGACAATTTAACTTGAAAATCCAGAAGGTTTCTCTTCTACAAAAGGAGTCTGAACCTATCACTTCCTGAGACTGATTGGAGGATATGTTCAAGTCCCATGATCTTAATACCTTCAGGATTTTTATTGTGGTAGTTCAGGAAATGTATGGGAACACTATAACTAGTAATACTATAATGGTATGTTTATTGGGAGGGGGGGAGGTTAGTCTGTGTGATCGGGGAGGAGGAAATTAGTGTTATGGGGGGATTGAGGGTGCAGGATTTTGTGAGAGGGGGTAATTGAGTGATAGCGGGTAATTGAGTGATAGCGGAGAAAGAGGAGGGAAGGGGTGTAACAGAGGGAGGAGAAGAGTGAACGACACAGGGGGGAGATAAATACAGGTGTGAAAGGGGAGCGCTTGCAAGGCTGCTGACATATGGGAGGAGGGTTGCGACATGGGGGGGGGGGGGACCCAGGGCGAAGCTCTAGTCCTGGGCCCCAGGAAATCTGTCAGCGGCCCTGTACATACACACTGAAGGCAGTGACTTTGATAACGACACTGAGTTTGAAGCAGGGGAGCCTGGTTCAATTCCTGGTGTCAGCACCTTGTGACCTTGGGCAAGTCACTTTATCTCCCTGTGCCTCAGTCATCTGGGCAGGCACTGAGTCTCTATACTGCACTATACTGTAATCGTGAAGTGCGTTGAGTTCACTTTGGAGAAAGGTTCTATATGAAATAAAGTTAAGTAAATACATATTACTCTATTATTTATTAAATGTTTTACCAGGAAGTAATGCATTGAGAGTTACTTCTCGTTTTCAAGTATGTCCTGGGCACAGAGTTAAGATGACAAATAATACATGGTTACAAATACAAAGTTACATAAGTGAACAGGGTATACATTATATACAAGACATAGCATGCACCGTTAGAGATAGTATATATTATAGGCGTATGTAATAGTTACAGACCAGATTAAAATGTGAGACAGCCTTAGTTTTGAAAGAACTTGGACTTGTGGTGGCTTTGAGAGTCTCCGGTAGGTTGTTCCAGTTTTGGGGTGCACGGTAAGAGAAGGAGGAGAGACCAGATACTTTGCTGAACCTTGGGACCATGAACAGTCTTTTGGACTGAACCATCACGAGTGCTAGTACTAGGGCCCTACCTCTCAGTGAGTGCAGCCATTTTGTGTGGGTGTGTGCTGTTCTTACTTATGTTTGTGATCACAGAGGATGTGTTCTATTTTATTTACAAAAGCAAAAACAAATTAACATGGTCATAACTATAGCAGCAAAAGTATTATAAAATGTCATAAGACACCTTCATATACATAATTTAAATAAGCATAGGTACCAATAAAGTGACCTGTTAGTTACCTTCCTCCAGCTTTCCAGATAGACCCCTTCCCCAAACCACCCATGTGTGAAAATAAGCCTGTGTGGAGCACCACAAATACTCAGAGGCTGCAACATTGTAAGCGGTGCTATTTCATAAGACACTGTGTGGCCAATTCACTTCAATTGGTCTGTAAGGTGTCCTCAATGCAAGAATGGGTCTTATGAAGCAGCGCTGCTTAGTGAATATGGGCCTAAATGTTTAAAAATGCCACCACCCATAGAAGATACCACGAGTTAATAGAAAAAAATGCTGAATACATTTTGTGCCACAATTAGTGCTTCATCACAGGTGATGGATAATTACCCTGGTCACGCAGAACAAGTTGTGCACTAATTAGTTGTTTTGTTAGTTTGGGAAATATCAGTGGTCATGGATTAATTTAGTTAAACTTTTTCCTGTAAAATGACTTTCCTCTCTCCTGATTTTGTATGTATAATATATTGAAACAATAGAATAATAAAACTTGAGGCAGTGCAGATGTCAGATTTTATTTACTCCAATACTTGATAGAAAGCAGAATGTAATCTCAGATGTTATGTTCATGGTTAAGTGTTTTTGTTAATTACAAACTTCATAAACATAAGTTTTGGCCAACTATATAAGAAGGTTACGTTTTTAAGATTGTAATTAACAATTTGACTTTCTGTTAGTAAAATTTACTTGGAAACTAAAATTTAAATGTAAACTAAGCTTCATCACGATACTTGCCCAATAGTTTAATAAGCATAGAAACATAAAGCTATGGAAACTGCAAAGAGTTCTATCTTTATGAAAAAAATTCTACATATTTAAAAGACATTCTCTGTATCCAATTGTAGATCTCCCCCAAACTCAAAAGGACATCACAGGTGTTTATGTGGAACACAATATATATATATATTTTTTTTAACAAGTGAACTCCTAATTTGTGCAACACATTGTTTGCTTCATACGTTTCTTGGGTTTTTAATTTCCTCACAAACAAACCACAAAGCTATTCTGAGTTCCAGATCAAATAAATACACAACTTGGCCAAGAAAAAAGTTACTTGTGATTAGCCGATTTTACTGTGGGAACCAGTGAATATTTTGGAACTTACAAATTCATTGCAAGAATGATCTTGCTTAATCAAGGCAGATGACTCTCATCAAGTCCTACGCCCTCCTTTATTACCAGAGCACGGCATTTGCGACTGCTTACAAATGAACCTACTTCTACACAGACACATTGAAATACTGTATATACAGTATTCTCCTCACTTCCAGAGGAGCCTGAAGCACATTGCTGAATAATGTATTAGCCGGGCTAACAAAGGACATCTCAGTCAAAAAAAAATATACTGTTTTTTCTTCTTCATCTAACCCATTTTATTATACCACAGTAATTGAAACAAACCGGCATAGATTGTTTTAATTTAGTGTGTTCGTTTTGTGTTGTGAATAATATATAATTACTTGAATAAATGTATCTCAATAGCTGATGGACAAAACTGTAATACAACTTTTACAAAAAAAAGTTAAACAAACTTCGTTTATTAAATATTTGTGAAAAAAAAAAAACCTGTGGGATATGAGATCATCTTTGGCTAGACAAAAGACGTCCAATTTAGCCTTTCCAGAACATTGACCTCTAAACATGCGGATTCAAGCACCCAAAATATGAATATTTAACCATGAAACAAAACATGTGCAGACAAATATTGAAGCAGCAAGGTCGTCTGCTCGATTTGTTTTGTACTGTACCATTTTTTTCATTAGAATGATGGGACCATGTGGTCCCCTGGAGTGGAACTGCATTGTTTTTAGCCCGGGGATGCCTCAGTTCCTGGGATACTTAGTGGTGTAGTTACAAGTGGATGTGCTCCCGCCAGGCGAAACAAAAGGCCGCCAAGTCATTGGGAGCCTTGTATTAGATAGCTATTTAAGGCCCAACATTAAACACTGCTAACTGCTTGGAGCCAAAAATAAGGTGGTTCAGCTCCAAAGGATCCCCGGGTTCCAATGCTGCAACAACAATTAAAATCAATTTAGGCGAGATTTCTATTTTAAAGCAGCAGTCCAAGTTGCCTTCCCCTCCCCCCACCCCCCCTTTAATATGAGCATCATTACAATCCACACAATGATAAGTAATTAGCTAAGTTAATGATCGATCCCTTCTCGTGTGTTCGATCGGCGAATATTTGGCTCGGGGCTTCACTAAATGGCTGTCAGTGCCACAGAAGTGTGGGGATGATCATGTGACCAGGCAGACACTAGATACAATTGGGGCACTGCTAGAGAGAGGGCATGGCTCAAAAAGGGATGTGCCAGAGCCTGTTTCAGAAGAGGAAGGGAATGTAACTTTGTAAATGGTTGCTATAAAAACATTTAAAAAAATGTTACAATACATTAAGAATGTAATTCAGAGTTGTGTAAAAAATAAAATAAAAATGCTACAAGTATTTTCTCATAGGTCAGAAGGGATTTATTTAAAAAAAAAAAAACATAGAATATTGCTTGGTCTGAAGCTTTAAGAGTTGCAAAAACAAATGAAAATAGAAATACTACTAATGATAATAATCAACTCAAATGCATACTGCATAACAAGGATAATGATAAACAATAATGGAAAGCCTAATATTATCTCACAGAAAATAATAAAGTTAAATACAGAATGGGTAAAATGAATAATTTGGAATGCATTGGCGCATCTACGCAAGTTGCTGCTTGCTTGTAGCGGGACTAGGAGCGGCGGGCGTCCAAAGTTAATTTTCGGAGCAGCAAATTGTACAGCGTTGACTTGCGGTGGGTTGTAGTGGTGGTGGAGCACCAGTGGCGCTTTGGTCGCGGCCAATTGGCCGCAGCCAAAGGTCCCTTTCCAGCTTGCTGCAGTTAGTCAGGGACTTTGGCTGTGATTTGATCCTTACAGGCTTCTGTAGTCTTTTGGGCAGTATGAACGCCATGGTTTATGTGGTATTTTAAAAATGTATCTTGATGTTTAATAAGGCAGAGTAAACTAGTACTTCAGTATTAGGTGATACCTTTTTTATTTGGATTAACAATAGATATTAGAAGACAAGCTTTCAATAGTTCTCTCTTCCTCAGGTCAGCAATGAGGAGAACTCTCGAAGGCTTGTCTTATAATATCTATTGTTAGTCCAAATAAAAAAGGTATCAACAAATACTGAAGTACTCATTTACTCTGCACTATCGCAACTGGACGAACACGGCCATTTCTACTTAATTTATGTTTAATAATGGTAAATTAGTGGTCTTCCGCTTCACCCTGAAGACAGGCTCACAGTATTAAGCTAAAACATTGGCATATATGTCGATTGCACTACTTTTCAATATGCAGTAAATATAAAGTCTGTAATCTGTTTTTGCTCTTTAAATGAAGGAATGCTTCTGCTTTACTTCATATCAATGTCATCTGGGTGAATTAGGAGTGGTTACTGTTTGCATGTATATTATTAACTTTTTTGTTATTGGTAAATTCATCTATTTTCTGCAATATACGGTAAGAAAGTTTTCAAATATGTTTTTGAAAAACTGCATTTCACTATTTCTTTCAATCACATTCATACCGAAGATGTCCTTACTGTCAGATTGTGATAAGAAGGGGTGCGCAAACTTTTTCCCGTGCGCAACCCTGCCTGCTCTCCTCAGCGCCTTGTGTCCCCCCACCCCCCGCTCGACTCGGGCGTCAAATGACGCGCATGGTCATGTGACGTCACGTCGCCATGGTAACGTGACGTCACATGACCCACGGCATCATTTGACGCCTGGTTACCAGGACGACGCATCGCTGGAAGGGAAGGTAAGTATATTATAGAGGCCTCGCGCGGTCCCCCGGTATTTAAATGCCTGGGTGGAGAGTGCAGGACCTCTATAACTGCTGCGTCCCCCCCAAGAAAATCTAGCGCCCCCCCAGTTTGCGCACCGCTGGCCTAGGAGATCAGTAAATAGGAGAAGGTTTGAAACCCTTAATAATCTAAAGAAACTAAAAATGATAAATGTGTACTATAAATTTTGAGCAGTCATAAACAATGCTATATAGTCCTGTAAACGTTAGAAAACAATTTGTATGCATTATGCTTGTGATGTGTCTGTCTTATTCAATAAGGTCTGATGCTGCAATACAAAAAGTTAATTTTTTAATAAGGGCCTCTGAGTCCTACCAGGAATGTTCAAACTGTGTAAAACAAGAGACCTGAGGGGTAATGTATCAAGCTGTCAAAATTTGCCCCTTTGACCTGATGCCAGAATGATCTTGTTTTCTTTCGTGTAAATGTGGTTTGGCATCAGTGGTAAGAAGGTTGCTAACTAGGTTTTTTGACATTTGACAACAATCTGGGTCTCAAACATACCTGAAACCTGGTGAATTGAATCAAAGCAGAGAAATAAAATGTGTCCAATAAATATAGATGCAGAGGTTGATACATCTCATTATTATATGACTTCCTGTAACTCTTGCTAGGAGCACTTTTCAGATTGGTCACTATACGAGTGATGGAAAGCGTTTAAGTGCCTCATAGGAGGAAGTCACCTATAAAAGTTTTTCAGCTGTAAAACAGGATCACAAATCATAAACCAGATTTATCAGAGAGAGAAATCCTGTTGATTTTCAATGGGGATGCTTTTTCCTGATGATCCAGTTTTGCAGCTGGATGAGTTTATTTTTTTTAACTAGATTCTTGTGAGATATAAGGTGACTCCATTTTAAAGCAAAACAGCAATTGACAACACTTAAAACACCACTCTTAATGTAACATAATTATAATTGTTTTATGTAAAATGAAAATCTGTGCTGCAAAAGTCAAATACAGTACAAATGATATTAAATAAATATGTATATACTGCAGTTTCTGTAAACGGACATATATAACTTATATATGTTGCAGGGTGCAATGTCTGTGGACTCGATCACAGATCTTGATGACAATCAGTCTCGACTCTTAGAAGCTCTCCAGCTGTCTTTGCCAGCAGAGGCCCAGAGTAAAAAAGAAAAAGAAAGGGATAAAAAACTGAGTCTGAACCCTATTTACAGACAGGTTCCCAGGCTTGTGGACAGCTGTTGTCTACATTTAGAAAAGAATGGTAAGTGTGAGCTTGAATGATGTCTGTATATTAGAGAACTAAAAGTATTTTTACACCATTTTTAAAAGTTACTTTGTAAACTAAGCATGTTAGAATTGGAGGGATTTGGATTCCTTTAGCTTCTCCCTTGTGCTGAGGAAGACCTCATCTTCAGCTAGTAAAAAGCCCTATTCTACCAATAAGACACCTTCCAGTGCTGGAAGACCTCTCAAAGTTTATTGACCTTGAATGGGCTGTAAGATGTCTTCCAGCTCCTGAAGGTGTCTTGTGGCAGGGGGCTGCTTGGTTAATGTGGGTCAAAGTGTCCTCTCCCTGGTCCTGATTGGCCTCTGACCGAGAGTTGACAGCAAAAGGAGTCAAAGTATGATTTACAAGCATTCTACTTTGCAGGTTCTCCATTGAAAGACCTTGTTTTCCATGTATAACATAACCAGAAAGTGCCATTTTTTCTTTTAAGGGTTGCTGCAATGTGTTTCAAGAAACGATTCCTTTATTAGGTTGATAATGTGTTCTATTAATTAGGAGGGAGTACATATTTCAGCTGATTTAGCTTTATATAAATATATCAAATGATTGATCATGAAATATAGCTGAAAGTTGGCTTTTCAAGATGCCTGCCATATGTTAATTTAAGACATAACATTTTAAAAATTGCCTGCACTTTTAGTGTTTCATCCTACTCACATGTATCAATGTGAAGTCTTTCAATCATTTCATATGTTTGATAGTTTGTAGGTAGTGATCATTTTTAATGAATCCGTCTTTAAAAGTGCTTTATATTTACAATTAGTCTGAGTTTTTAAGCCCTGACTAATCTCTTCTTTAGATTTCCAAATGAGTCTTCAATGTATATATCATTTAGTTATATAACAGTGTACGTAACGCTTAACAAATGTACAATATAGAAATAATAAAGTACTGTACAAACAGCGGGGCTTAAAGCAGCAAGTAAATAATAGTATAAGGTAAAGGCAGACCTGGCCCTGGGGAGTTTACAAGCTAGGTCAAACTTTAACAACACAACAGTCTCTTAATATGTTCTGTTTCCAGGTCTGCAGACAGTGGGCATCTTCAGAGTTGGAAGTTCCAAAAAGAGAGTACGACAGGTATGATAATATGTAATTACCACATACATCTTATTGTTTCAAATGTTTCATTACAGCTGTGTACTAAAGTCAAGAAAATGACACAAGATCCCAGATGATTTTCCGCTTGTTTTACTGTTGACTTTCTGCTGCCAGGAGAATCCCTAACAAGCATTCCCTTTTTAATACCCATTTCATTAATATATTGATCAAAATGCTTCATACTGTATGCAATTTAACCTAATTTCTTAAATCATCAGCTTGTTCCCAGTCTATAGTGTTTAGTCTTTTTGAGAAATGGTAATTAGTAGTGGCCTGCAATGCCAGAATAATGGTAGGTTTAAAAGAGTACACTTTGAAGAAGAAACATTAGGTTTTGAAAGGTCTGTATACTATAGTTTCATCTCTGAAGAACTCTAATGTTCGTCTACTAGAAGGTATCATGACCTGCACAAATAGGCTTGCAATACAATGGATTTTGAACTAGGTCATTAAAACATATGTGGAACCATTTTTTTTTCTATGTAAATTAAGCACTTTATAACACAGAATTTCAAAACCTTTGATATATTGGAATGTGTCCATAACAAATTAACTACTAATAGGTAGTACAAATACAGTATAGATCAAATTGAAGATGTAATTTATAATGTTTTGCAATATAATAGCTGTACTTATTACTGTGCATCTTCAATTTGATCTGCAATGTGTTAATGTAATAATGTAATGTAAAGTGTTACAGTGGCAATCCGCGCAACCGTTTCCGTCTCCCCCCTTCCGCCCCCCCCCCCCCCCCCCCACACATTTTTGTTTATTTTTTTATACATAGAATTGAAGCTGGGGTCTCAGGAGCTGAACCTCATTAAATTCAGCTCTGGGGACCCCTGCTTCCCAAGATTCTTACCTCTGTAGGGTGCTGGTAGCCACTCTGGTTATCTGGCTTCCGGTAATGACAGATTTTCAAAGCTCCTGCGCCCTGTGTGGCCAATAGGGAGCTGTGACGTCATCCGGTGCGTCTTCCTATTGGCCCACGTGACGCAGGAGCTTTAAACTTTGCCGAGAAATCATCTAACCCTTCGGAGGTAAGTTTCTCGGGAAGCAGGGGGTCCCCGGTGGCTAAAATTAATGGGGTTCAGCTCTGAGACCCCGTGCTCCAAACCCATGTAAAAAAAAAGAAAATAAAAGGACGCTTGGATTGCTCCTTTAATGCTCTACATCAGGGGAGTGCAAACTTTTACGGCTGCACCCCCCTTTCTGCCTGCTCCGGAGCTCGCGACACCCCTCCTACCTTTACCACTGTGTCAAATGACGCTTCGGGGTCACGTGACATCAGGTCACACGACCGTGTACGTTTCCATGGAGACACGTCACTGTGTCTGATTCCAGGTAAGTTTTTTTGTTGCAGGGACCTCACGCGATCCCCCGGCATTTAATTTACATGCCTGGGGAAGAGCGCGGGACCTCTGCAACTGTGTGTGTGTGTGTGTGTATATATGTGTGTGTGTGAGAGAGATTCAGGGTACACATTTGTTATTAATAGTCCAAAACGTGTGCTGCTGCCAGAATACTCTTAAAGTATACATTATAATTCAAAATGGCAGGGCCTCCATTATATACATACGTATACAACATCAAACAATGAAAAATAGTGGGGAGGGAAATGGCCGCTCAAAATATGCAAATTAGGAGTGATGTCATAGGTCTGACGTCTGAACACCAGTGAATGCACACTAATGTATCGCCCAAACGCCTAAAATAAATGCAAACAACCTAGCAGGAGATTACAAAAACAAGTTACAAACTAGTAATGAATTGAATACTAAATTCAAATACTGTTGCAAAAAACATAAACATATGGCCTCTATCACGCAGTCTTCAGTCAGAATGCCAGTACAGTACATTATTATAGGGATCAAGCGGTAGAATTGAAAAATGGTTACTATGCAAAGTATGCCCCAATAGTTGAATAAAAAATATACAGTGTAATTGAAAAGGAAATTGTGTATTTAATGAGTTTATGAGACAGTCAAAAATCTATGGGCACTAGCTATCACCAAGGAGGTGTGAAGAATAAATTGTCTGTACAATTTTGTTTCGTTACTGTTGTAGACGCCACAAAGCACTGCGATTTGGTGCTGTAATTGGCGGAGTTGAACAAGCTCAGTGAATCATGATTATTGGTCTTTTCCAGTTGCGTGAAGAGTTTGACCGTGGAATTGACGTTGTTTTAGAAGAAGAACACAGTGTTCATGATGTTGCTGCTTTATTCAAAGAGTTTCTTCGAGATATGCCTGATCCCCTCCTCACCAGAGAACTCTACACAGCTTTTATTAACACTCTATGTACGTATTGCAAACAGTACAGAATATTTATGTATTTTTATATGAACTAGTTTGCAAAAAAAAATGCATGTGAAATAGTATAATCTACTTAAAGAAAAGAACGTAGAAAATAGTACTGTATATGCCACAGGCATACAGTTAATGAGGCTGGTTATAACAAAAAGAATAACATTTTGAGTTGATGTTACCTAATTTATAGCAATGTTTCTCAATCAGGTCACTAAAATGTGCCAAAGAACAACGTGTCGAGATTCGCATAGAAAAACAAATGCTGCTTAATTTCAGTGCAAATATTTGCATACAAATTTTGCAATATAAAATAAGTAGTAAATTGCAATTACAAACCCTATCATTTTGATCAAACTAATTATTAATGTAATTGTAAATGTACAACTGGTAATTATAGGTCTTTAATTTCCAGGGAGTTTTATTGGAACTGTCAGGAACATAAATATGAATAAATTGATGGGTGTCATATAAATAGACGTTCCTTGTGGATGAAAATGTTGAGTAATATTGGTCTTTGCATTATAGTGTGGTTTATTTGTATGCTCTCTCCCTTTATTCCCTCCTCCGGCTATAGGTCCATCCTCTTTCACTGGACAGAACCTGCACACATATTCTCTCACTCTCACTCTCGCACTCTCTCTCTCGCACTCTCTCTCTCGCACTCTCTCTCTCTCACTCTCTCTCTCGCACTCTCTCTCTCTCTCGCATTCTCTCTCTCTCGCACTCTCTCTCTCGCACTCTCTCTCTCTCTCGCACTCTCTCTCTCTCTCGCACTCTCTCTCTCTTGCACTCTCTCTCTCGCACTCTCTCGCACACTCTCTCTCTCGCGCACTCTCTCTAGCACACTCTCTCTCTCGCACTCTCTCTCGCACACTCTCTCTCTCTCGCACACTCACTTTCACACTCGCACTCTCTCTTGCACACTCGCTTTCACACTCTCACACACTCACTTTCACACTCTCGCACTCTCTCTCGCACACTCACTTTCACACTCTCGCACTCTCTCTCGCACACTCACTTTCACACTCTCGCACTCTCTCGCACACTCACTTTCACACTCTCGCACTCTCTCGCACACTCACTTTCGCACTCTCTCTCGCACACTCACTTTTAACACTCTCGCACATGCACTTTCACACTCACGCACTCTCTCTCGCACACTCACTTTCACACTCACACACTAGAGGTGGTGAGGGTGCTGCAGCCCCCCTTGTGTTTATGTAATTTGGAATGTATATATGTTACTGATTTTGTATTGTACAGCACTCCACCCCAAAAATAGTTACTAAACATATATATACATATACACATACACATACACATACACATATACACATACACATATACACATACACATATACACATATACATACACACACATATATATATATATATATATATATATATATATATATATATATATATATATATATATATATATATATATACCAATTATTAAGGTTATGGTGGGTAAAAAGTGACAAAAACCCTCCACAGTAAAGCATATAGCAACTGTAAATATTACTGTATGTTCTTAGACAGGTCTGCCACCCTGCCTTTCACCATTATCGCCCAGCACACAGAGCTTCCACTGCAGCAAGGGATTCTGGGAAATGACATGCAAATGAGCACACAGTGCCACCTTTTGTCTCAAGCTCGTATTACACAAGCAAACCTTTAAGCCAATGCATACTGCTTTGAACACAGCTTTTAGACAGAGGCTAGGATGAGATGAAAATCCAGTAACCCACTCACAGACATGTTTCAACCTTGATGGGTATCATTAGTGTGAGGTTGGTTGCTGGCTATGCTGGTTGGCATATATATATATTTTTGTGTGTGCATAAAATGCTCAAATAAAATGGTGTTATCCTTACAATAATTGCATTATCCTTATAATAACCATTTATCCTTTTAATGACTGTATAATCAAAATGTATTCTTACATTCGGTATATTATCAGGTGCTGGAACAGTGGTCATACCCAGGGGCGTAGTTATAGCCACGTGGACTGCGCTCTTGGGGGCCAGCTCTCACCCCGCTCCCCCCCCCTCTATTTCGGTGGCCCATCTGTCTTTTCAGACAGGAGGGTGAGATGGTATGCGGCAGCGGAGGCAGGCCCCCGGCGTTAAACAGAAGATAGGCCCCCGGCGTTAAACAGAAGATAGGCCCCCGGCGTTAAACAGAAGATAGGCCCCCGGCGTTAAACAGAAGATAGGCCAGCAGAGGAATTAGCAGTTGTTGGTGAGGTGGACGGCCGGAGAGGAGTGCGCTCTAGCAGCAGATATGGCAGTGAGACGCCCGGGTCAGACTGCTAGAGCGCGCGCTCCTTCCCGGCCGTCCTGCTCGGTCTCTGTAAAAACTGCTAATTCCTCTGCCGGCTTATCCTCTGTTTAACGCTGTGGGCCTGTCACAGCATACCATCTGCCCCCGCCTATCTCTATTACCACCCACAGGTAGGCATGGAGGAGGGAAAGAGTTGATGATGATGATAATGAGGGAGAGAGATGATGATGATGGTGATGATGAGGGGGGGAGGGGATGATGATGATGAGGGGGGAGGGGATGATGATAAGGGGGAGAGGTGATGTTGAATGGAGAGGTGATAATGAGAGGGAAGGGGAATGATGAGGAGGAGAAGGAAGGGAAGAGGTGATGAGTAAGAAGAGGAGGGGGAGCAGATGATGGGGAGGGGAAGAGATGAGGAGGAGGAGGAGGAGGAGGAGGAGGAGGAGGAGGTAGAGAGATGATGAGAGAGAGGATCAGGGAGAGGATGGAGGGAGAAAAAAATTGTAGTCAGTATTAATATTAATGAGGCCCTGAAAATTTTTTGTTGCCCGGGAGCCCGCGCATTTCTACTGTAGCTACACCACTGGTCATACCATAACTCTGCCCTGTTTTAAGAAGATACATTGCCAGAGCTTTCAAAAGAAGGGCCAAGAGAACCCAGCAAAAGGTTACAAAAATGACAGTGAAAAAAGAAGGGCTACAAAAGAAATGTGATAAAATTATGGAAAATGTCACAAAATACTCAATAATAATCAAATCAAATCTGTGTTTAGTATCATTTCTCTTTTGGAAACCAGCTCACTAACCCATCACATGCAGTTTTTGAAAGAAAACCCATCAAATCAATAATCAGAACACAAATAATCAGTAGCATACAATAACTCAAATTGCACAGAGAAGCAAGCAAATGTTTGATACAAATGTTAAATTACCGAATGTAATGTAAAAAAACAAAAGTTGTCAAAAATTCCTGCTGGTGGTTTTGCATTCACTTATCCCGTGTTACCTGTGGCTGTGCAGTGCTCTGTAACATGATTGTAGCATTTAGCACCAGCCAAACTCACAAACGACTCGTGAATATGAATATATCATAAATCAGGTAAATCTTAAATATATTCATTGGGAGACCATGGATTTATAATGAATTAGCATGTATTTGTTCATGAGTTTCATATTTAGTTTAGATTGGTGCTTGGATTTTGCTGTAGGGTACGTTTCCTTGTGACTTGATTTGTTCTTGTATTTATTTCTCACAGTTTTAGATACAGATGAACAACGTTGTACGTTACAGCTTCTTATCTACCTGCTACCTCCTTGCAACTGTGACACCTTACACAGACTGTTACAGTTCTTGTCTACTGTTGCCAGCCATGCAGATGATACAATAGACAAAGATGGTCAAGAGGTAAGCTAACTAAACGGCTACTTTTACATAATTCATGATTAATTTAGATTGATATTTTACACGGCTCTTTAGTGTTTTGCTTAGACCAGTGTTTTTAAATAGAAGTTCATAGAAAACCATGGTTTCCCCCGGGCATCCCTAAAGGGATCCCTGCAATGTGCAGGTCATTTTTAAATTGTGCCAAATACAGAATAATTTGCAATGCATCTGATCTCAGACTCACTATTAAAGAGGGTTGGGGTTCCTTACAATGCATTTGATCGCAGACTCACAATTAAAGAGGGTTGGGGTTCCTTACAATGCATCTGATCTCAGACGCGCTATTAGAGAGGGCTGGGGTTCCTTACATTGCATCTGATCTCAGACGCGCTATTAGAGAGGGTTGGGGTTCCTTACAATGCATCTGATCTCAGACATGCTATTAGAGAGGGTTGGGGTTCCTTACAATACATCTGATCGCCGGCGCGCTATTAGAGAGGGTTGGGGTTCCTCAGATTTTCACAATATAATTATAAGGTTCCCTAACCACAAAAGGGTTTTAAAAAAAGATTGGCCTAGACACAGATATAATCTAATATTTTGGAAGTCATTAGTCCTAATTTGAAAGCGAATAAAATTGAGTCACACCTTATAGGACTGAGTAATATGATGCATATCAAGTATTTTATTAATATTGATTTAACAGTAAATGGCATTGGGTGAACACTGACAAATGAAGACGCAGTGGTATTGTACTATATAAAGCTTAGAGCACCATATATTTAATAAGGAAACAGGGAGAAGGGATCTACAGTATAATTTGTATTGCTTTTGCAATTTTTTAAATCAAGATTTCTAGACATATAATCTTTTTTTTTTTTTTTTAAATACGATTTTGTACTTATAGCCGTGGCATAACTAATAGTACTTGTAAATGAATGATGTTTATATGTAAGTTTATGTGAAGGTTATAAAGCTGTCTGGAACACTGAGCACTGAATTCCTAAACTAAGACATTGTCATGATCAGCTTCTGCACCATTCTAATTTATATAAAAATACATTTGGATTGTTTAGTAGAGGAAATGTAGTCAAAACAATAAACGGTACTACGGAATGCGATATCCTTAATTTACATCAATGCTATTGTGAGCATTCTGTTTCTGATTTGATTTCCTAGGCTACTGGGAACAAAATGACATCATTAAACTTGGCCACAATATTTGGGCCTAACTTATTGCACAAGCAGAAGTCATCGGACAAAGAGTTTTCGGTTCAGAGTGCGGCTCGAGCTGAAGAAAGTACGATAATTATTGCTGTTGTACAGAAAATGATAGAAAACTATGAAAGTCTTTTTATGGTAAGTAAACTGTTTATATGCCTTATGGACGTGTGATGTTTTTGCATCAAGTAGGAAAAATTCTGGACTGGACTGGAAGAGCTAAAGGGAATTGTCCTCAGTGGATGTTTCTATGTACATACTGTATAGACCTCAATTGTTCAAAAGAATTTCAGATTTTACTGTGGGTAAATTATGTCTCATGCTAAAAAATAAGGTGCACTAAAGCCCTTGACAGATCAATAGTTAAGTGAGCTTAAGAATACTGTGTATGCACCAAATGGAAAACTTTGCTTTTTTTCTACGGGACCATTCTTTTGAACCCAAACTTCCTGTTGAGTGTGTTAAGGCTAAACTTAGTTTGCTTATCCCATATTGAAGAGTGTTGTAAAGATAGTAATCATATTAAATGTGACATGATTTGAGGTACAGGTACTGTATACCATACCGATGCAGCCAGACTTACTGTTCCCACAGATACCTCAAAATATGGAGGAATGCCTCAAGAATTTCCATAGGATTCTATGGTAATATTGCAGCAGAATCCCTGCACATGCTAAGCGGGACTCAAAAAATAAAAGGAAACTTAGCCTGGCATTATCTGTACATCTACAAATGTTGCAATATACCACCACCGTAGGGGGAAGTCAAATGTTTTGTTTCCATCCCATTTTAAAGCCTGTCTCTGAGAGTCTGACTCTCTGGGGGTTATTGATTACTGTTATAGTGCGGAACAGAGCACCATCCGTAGGACACTCCCATGGGAGTTTCTGTACCATAATGCCCTGGTCAGCACACTGACTAAATATCCCCCTCTATCTATTAGAACTTTTTTGACTCAATCAGTCGTATCTTATATTGCGCAGGTGACCAGTCTCCCTCCTGTAACCTCCGTGATTCATATTTTGATGAGTTCTTCTATACATAATACCCCCCAATATCCTCCACCGGAAAACTGAGCACTGTCCTTCATGCCATATTTTTAGCAGTTTTAGGATACATCTGGTGTTATTTCTGTATAGTGTGGCTCAAAAACAATTGCTCACGTTTTCCTCACTGATTTGGCAAGTAGTTCATTATCTGTTGTCATGTTCGCTTTCATTTGTAATGTCTGTACTATACTATACTTTTAATACAATTGATTAAAAATCACACAAGTCTCTACTGTATGTCTACATACGGTAGTCTCCGTACATACTTGAAAACGAGCGGTAACTCTCAATGTATTGCTGTCCTGGTAAAACATTTTATAAATAAATGCAAGGTACAAGCAGAAAAGACTGAACGAAGCTGTATGAAGCTCTGTTAAGTGTGATGACTATTTATTGGGTATTGGGCTCTATTTAAATAGCAGTTTCATACACTGGGAGTTTTAGCAAACATTTACTCTTGTTTAATTGCAAACGCAAAAAATGGAAATGTAAACACACCTGCAATATTTATTACATTACTAACACATTTCAGCTAAAAGTTTCTGTCATTAGTTTTGATCTGACCCCACTTCCCATATATCGTGACTTGTGGCATTCAGGTTTGAACTACGGTGTAATCTCATTTTTCATTTGTTACATTGAAGTGAGACATTGCTATTTGACCTCCCATGTTATATAAAAGATCTGTTTCGATTACACTGGTGACATGAAGAGAAGACATCATCAGTCATCTAGTTTTAAACATATCGCTGTCATTGTTTTCAATTTTCGAGACTGCACCTTAAGCAGTAAGGGAAAACTTGTATGTGCAATAACATTGTACTGTAGATTAGTTACTGTCAGGAAGTCCCTCAATGCACTAGCCCAATAACCATAGCTTAGACTTCAGATTTTAAATAAAGTGAAAGCACTTGTGCATGTAATACCTTATCTACCTGGCAGCGGCTATTTTACATTCAATAATTTAACCCAGGGAAGCGCAAACTTTTAGTGCTGCGCCTCCGTCTTTCTCCCCCCGGGTCTCGCGCCCCCCGCCTACCTTCATCCGTGTCAGATGACGCTGCGGGGTCATGTGACGTAACCCGCCACGTGACCCGCGACGTCATTTGACCCGTGTCACGTCACATGGTGCCACGGCGTTTCCATGGCAACGCGTCAGAGCGGCTGAATCCCGGTTAGTAAACAGTTACAGAGGCCTCACGCGATCCCCCGGCATTTAATTTAAATGCCTGGGGGAATTGCGCGGGACCTCTGCAACTGCCCATGCCCACCCAGCAAAATCACCCACCCCCCTGAGGGTCGCGTCCCCCACTTTGCGCACCGCTGATTTGACCAATCAATTAGTCTACATTGTGTTGAATGCACTCTAGCCAATTTTCTTCATTTTAGTACAAACGTACAGGAATTCTTCTTCACTGAATGGTGGAGATTTTTGATGAAGAACAAATCATGTTAAGAAATTCAGACTTTGACAAATCCTTTCATGTATATGATGTAACTGCTGCTTAACCCCTTAATCACAAGTTAATGCACATGGTACACAACTGGAGCGCAGATAAGACATTTTTTTAGCTGTTTTGCTACAGAAATTACTTTTTTATGAATGTCTTTCTTTCTTGGAATGAAAGTCTTCTAAGAACCAAGTTAGATGCCTTCAAACAATGTGTTATCGGTACTAAAATCAGTATTATACTTTTGTGACTCACTATATTTCACATATTTGTTATTTAAAATAGAAACATATTAACTAGCACGGTGCATTTCATCTTCTCATGCTCTTGTTCCAAAGGTCCCTCCCGATTTACAGAACGAAGTTCTCATTAGTCTTTTAGAGACTGACCCAGATGTAGTGGACTACTTGCTAAGGAGAAAAGCTTCCCAATCATCGTAAGTAAATCTGTTTTTATTTATTTATTCTATCATCTGATTTTCTGCTGGGAATGTTTCTGTTTTCCAGTGGAAATGTTTATAAGGTTCCAGTTGTTGGTCCCCAGTGTTCTTAGAAAAAAAAATACTATTAACATCTTCTTTCCTAAATGACAATGACCTGGTCAGTTTTTTTCATAATTAAATAGTACATAATGGAGATAATGTAGGAAGATAATTCCTTTTTTTTGTAGAAATTTGTACTACAGTATGTGATCTATTTATACTGGGAGCACATCTATTTCCTGTTTTTAAAATGCATTATGTAAACCATTTCCAATTTGTATACAGTGATATATTTAAACATGTTAATTCTAGATTAAAAGCAAGCTGCTGCATTTTCTGTATATCCTTTGACTTTAGTGGTTCAAAGGCTCATATGACTGACAGGAATTGAAGGTCTACGATCTCTATAAATCTCACATACTTCCTCCCCCACCCCCGCCAATATTTTGAAGTAGATCATTTTATCTTGCCCTTGCATGATTTTCTGTATCATCTCTGAACTGCTTTTTAACTTAATTTTTTCATATAAATTGCTGCAACATGTTTACTACTTCTCAGGCCCGCTGTCTAAATGATGTTAGACATGGCATATTCTCTGCCAGTTGGTCTAAATTTTAAATGCAACAAAACGCACCTTAGAGGTGAAACAATAGTGAATGTGTTAAATTGATGAGTGCTTCATTGCAAGTACACCACACTAAGGCCCAGATCCACGAAAGAGAGTTTAGCTTTAACATGCCTCCGCTAAAGCTTAGCACCATTTAGTGGATTTGGGCCTAAGTGGGACTACTGATTTAAGGTAATTTGGTATGTAACAAGATATCCCCACCTGATGGGACACAAGTTCAAATTTCACTCCATGGCCCCTATTGAATATGCTAAAAAAAAAAACGTTTTCCTCTAGCATGGAAAGATTGAAGCTCTATTAAAGCAGGTCAAATAATGTGACATTATTTAAAACAGGAACGGATGTTATTTTACCTGAGGTAATGCTTTATCAACTAACAATAACAAAAATAACGACCATACTTGACCTCTTCGGCGTTGCCTTAGCTTCACACTATTTCAGGAAAACATTATGTTCTCCTGAAAAAACGGGACATTACTAAAGTCTTGGTGCCGCTTATAGTGGCGGCGTCGCCCAAAACAAATGCATTGCCGCCACTGCGTGCGCTTATAGTAAGCGCGACGGCGACAATGCAACAGAGTGACGTTGCCGTTGCGAAAACTGGTAGCCGGCAAAATTTGATTTTTCAAGGGCTGTCACCCTTGAACCAATCAAATGTCGGGAAACCCGCGACGCCGCCGCCCGGCGAAATATAACTTTCGCCTACGGCGACGGGTGACGTCACGCGTCGTGTCGCCGTCACCATCGACGGCACTATAGGCGCGGCCTTATTCTTGTAGTTCTGAATTTGTCATTGACAAATTGCACATTTTGGCATGTTCCAAAGAAGCGGAATGCAAATTACATTTTCTAAACCACTTCTCTAAAAAGTGACAAACCGCCCGATTTCTACTTGCTTTAGAAGCAAAATGACCTGAAGGTGGTTCTAACTTCATCCATTGTGAGGAAGACTATTTTGACATGCTCTTAACTGGGCCAATCAGATGAACAACATTCTCATATAAATGAGAAAAAGAGAGCCGGACAAACAAATAGAAACAAAAAACGGTAAATAGAAATAAAAAGTGTACTAAATAAAGAGGTTGAGTATAAAATAATTCAAAGTGGGGGATACCGAGAAGAGCACCCTAGGGAGGTGAACTCCGAGAAAATCCCAGCAGATTCTACGTACGTGCCAGAATACGGGAGCGCTCCAGAACCCGGAACATGGCCACGATGTTAATTGTGACCTCCCCTTCCAAACACAGTTTCTTGTTTTTTTTAAATGGCTAGCTTAGCCAATGCCAGGAGCAGGTTGATGAGGAGATCCCTAGGCTTGTTGTCCCGGGACACTGGGCGCCCCCCCCCCCTCCACCCCACAAAAAGGTGAGCGGAAAAGTGCAGCCAGAACTGCAGAAGAAGGACCCACAAGGTGGATAAGAAGGGCTGCAATCTGGTGCAGCTAAAATAACTATTGTACATGGGCTCAATTTCGCCACAAAAAAAAGCCAGGTGGTGGGGGAGTCCGTGAAGTGGGCCAAATACTCTCCTGTGCTCAGTGCACCATGGAGGACTCTCTAACTTAGATCCACAGTGGAGCGGGGAACTGACTCTTAATGGAGTTCCCTCCACCAAGGTCTCTAGTCCTCGTTTGCTGGTAGTACCCACTTCCAGATGGTATCAGGGCGTGCAATAAGTGTGAGGTAGTGCACTATATGAAGCAAGAGAGAGTACAGCCCTTTCTTGGCATGCTATGGAAATATGCCAGAGACATTTCCTCCAACCTGCTGAAGTTGGGGATGGGTCGCCGTGGCTTTGGTCCCATGGGAAGATCCGGGGAGCTGGGGTGAAAGGTGAGCAGGGCTCTCCGGTCTGCAGCACCCCCTAGATGAAGGTGTGTGAGTTGGGGAAAATATTACATAGTTACATAATGTTACATAGAAGATGAGGTTGAAAAAAAGACATATGTCTTAGTTTAACCTATGCTAAATTTAGACTGATACTTTATCCTATATTTGTACTTACAGTAAACTGCCAGAGGAGGGTAAACAAAAAACCCCAGTGAAATACCATCCAATGATATCTCAAAAATTAAATTCTTTCCTGACTTCAAATATTGGCAATCAGATTACTCCCTGGATCAAAATCCTTACAATTTTTACTTGTTTGGTATATCACTGTATACCTTTCCTTTCTAAAGATGTCAAACCTTTTTTTGAACAAATCTATTGAACCTGCCATCACAGTCTACATGGGTAATGAATTCCAAATTTTAACTGCACTTACTGTAAAGAACCCTTTCCTTTGTTGCTGGTGAAATTTCCTTTCCTACAACCTTAAGTTATGACCTTGTGTCGTTTGTACTGACCTTGGGATAAATAGTTATTTTGGAAAGCTCCTTGTATTGTCATGGGAAAATATTTGTATATAGTTATCATATCCCTTCTTAGACAACTCTTTTCTAATATAATCAAATCTAATTTAGCTAGCCTCTCGTTATAAATCAGATAATCCATCCCCTTTATTAATTTGGTGGCTCTTCTCTGCACTTTTTATACCTCCATAATGTCTTTTTATGGAGTGGTGCCCAAAACTGTACTCCATATTCAAGGTGTGGTCTTATTAATGCTTTATAAAGGGGCAGTAATATGCTTACTTCCCTTCCACCCACTCCCTGTTTAATGCAAGTTAAGACTTTGTTTGCCTCTGCACCTACTGTACTGCATGACTTTGGGCACTATTGCTATTGCTAAGCCTGCTGTCTACAAGCACTGCTAAATCCTTCTCATCAAAGATTCTGCTATTTTTTCCCATTTAATTTGTAAATTGCCTGTTTATTCTTGTTTCCCAATTGCATAACCTTACATTTATCTGTATTAATCCTCATCTGCCATTTAGTTGCCCACGTTTCCAGTCTCTCCAAGTCCTTCTGGAGAGAAATTACACCCTGCTCTGATTCTATTACCTTACACAATTTAGTATCATCAGCAAAGATGGAGACTTTGCTCTAGATGCCAACCTCAAGGTCATTAATAAACAAGTTAAAAAGCAGGGGTCCCAGTACCGATCCTTGAGGTACTCCACTCACGACTTTAGCCCAATATATTGTAAAATAAACCGAATATAAACTCAAGGATAATGTGTAATCTCTAAATAATCTTTGTTGCGAGGTGATAGTAATCGGGATGAACGGAACAAAAAATCCACACTCAGTATATACAAAAAAAGAGGTTGAGGGGGGAGAGGAGAGCACACGTATAAACCTGAAAAAGTTCAATTTATGACCACTCTCTGTTGTCTATCCTTCATCCAGTTTTCCTACTTACCTCCTCAAAGAAACTAATAAGGTTAGTTTGTCATGACCTAGCCTTCATAAATCCATGCTGACTATTACTAATAATTTTGTTTTCCATTATGTATTCCTGAATATTATCCCGTATTAAACCTTCAAGTAGCTTCCCCACTATTGATGTCGGGTATACAGGTCTGTAACTCCCCGGTTGTTATATAGCTCCCTTTTTAAATATAGGAACCACATCTGCTTTGCGCCAATCTTGTGGTACTGAGCCTGGGGAAATGGTGTCCTTGAATATTAAATGTAATGGTTTGGCTATTACTGAACTTAAACAAAAAAGAAAAAAGAAGAGGCAGCGCTAATGGAAAACTGGCCAGCAGCCTGTGATTTAACTCTGACCCCCCAGGTCAGATGTAGATAGAAGAAAAAATCGTTATATCTATGGCCAGTGGTCGACAAATCACCAAAAAATCTACTCGCCGAACAAAAAAATCTACTCGCCACCTAGTAGCAAACGTGTGTTGCTTGGGCCAATAGGCGCTCGCCACGATGTTAAATCCACTCGCCCGGGGCTTGCAAATGTATAGGTTTGTCGAACACTGTCTATGGCGCTTGGCCAATGCGAAATATAAAAGATTTTATACAACCAAATAAGGGTGATGTCCACTTGAACTCTCCTCGTGAAGATAAATCATGTAAGAGAAATAAAAACAAACATAGTGTAATACAATCACTAAACAAACACACAACACTAATCACAAATGTTAGACAAACAGTAGCTGAGACAAAACGAATGACTGATAAATAAAAATAACATTTAATACAATAGCTAATTAAAATATCACTAAAACAAGGCTCACATGTGCACTCCAACCGTGTTTGGACTGGCCGCTTACCAGTCACTATAGATAAGAAGGCGGTGGATAATTCTGAGAGTATCCCCTCTCGTACCAAGCGTCTCAAATGATATGCAGGAGCTTCGGAGGGGAGCTCTCCCTGCCTTTCACGCCACAGACCTCCACAGGGTGGTCTATGTGTGCACAGCTGATACTACAACATCTACCACACTTGATATACCCATCCATGGACTTATCCCGGCAATTGTTCCTGTCTACGGTAGCTGCTGCACCGAACAGGACATTGATGACACCGCCAGGCTACCGGGCTGTTGCTGTCGGCGTGGACCTTGCGCTGTTGTTGCACACGTGACGACGCCTTTTCCTGCGACACGCGGCCCTGTGAGTCTGCCCTGTGGAGGTCTGTGGCGTGAAAGGCAGGGAGAGCTCCCCTCAGAAGCTCCTGCATATCATTTGAGACGCTTGGTACGAGAGGGGATACTCTCAGATTTATCCACCGCCTTCTTATCTATAGTGACTGGTAAGCGGCCAGTCCAACCACGGTTGGAGTGCACATGTGACCCTTGTTTTAGTGATATTTTAATTAGCTATTGTATTAAATGTTATTTTTATTTATCAGTCATTCGTTTTGTCTCAGCTACTGTTTGTCTAACATTTGTGATTAGTGTTGTGTGTTTGTTTAGTGATTGTATTACACTACTGTATGTTTGTTTTTATTTCTCTTACATGATTTATCTTCACGAGAGTTCAAGTGGACATCACCCTTATTTGGTTGTAGAAAATCTTTTATATTTCGCATTGGCCAAGCGCCATAGATATAACGTTTTTTTCTTCTATTACTGAACTTAAATCCTTGAGACCTCTTGGATGTATGCCATCGGGCCAGGTGCGTTATTTACTTTAATTTTATCAAGCCGCCTATGAACTTCTTCCTCAGTTAACCAATTGTTCATTAATATGGAGGTTGTGGTTTCCTCCTCTGACACTATTATTGCAATTGATTCTTCCCTGGTAAATACAGAGGCACATTATTTGCTTAATACCGCTGCTTTTTCCTTATCTCCAATCATTTGCCTGCCCATCTCACACTGAAAGGGTCCTATATTTTCTTTTCTATTTTTTCTTTGTTATTAAGGTACTTAAAGAACTTTTTTAGGGTTGATCTTACTTCCTATTGCACTTATTTTTTTTTCATTTTCATTGTGATTGCCCCATTGCAGCGTTTGTTACATTCCTTCTAATTCTGATACGATGCCTAACCTCTACCCAGTCCTATCGCTTGTAGTCCAGGAGGTCCTCGACTCGGGTCGCTCGTGCCGGGATTAATCGGCTACTCATATCGAGCAAATCTAACATCCGTAACCCCACTGCCGGATTAAACAGCAGGGGCTCGGCGAAGAAATTAACCACCGCCTTTCCTTTCCCGGTCGTGGAGACTAGGCTGCTGGCCCTTACTAGGTCCCGGCAGTACTGTATGTCCGAAGCACCAAAACTTCTCTATCTAACCTATCGAGCTTGATTATAAAAAGTTTCCGGTGATACCCCTTATCACGCAGGTGGTGAAAGAAAATGGTCACCAGCTGGCACCACTGCAGAGATGGATCTGCGAATAGGTATCTCTGCAGGTATTGGAGGCAGACAGTGTGTATCTGGAAGGGGACACACACTACTCGCTGTCCACCCTTTACCAGTGGGAGGCACACAACATCCGCAGAGACCCAATGCTTCCTCATCCAGAGAAAGTTCCAAAACTTCCTCTGGATCTTGCTGATGAAGTCAGGGTTCAGACCCATGGCTATCAGCCGGTGCCACAGCTGACTGTCCACTAGCTGGTTCATCACCAGAGTCCTACCCCTGAGGGAAAGCATTTTTGACAGATACGCCCACAACCCCAGATGAGCGATGACTCATTCTTCAATATCACTGAAGTTTTTTGGGGCAGGTTACTGGCATCATCATGTCAGAGTGGACATCATAAGGTAACCCTAAAGTTTCATAGAACATGAGATTAATTCTGAAGCACATAACATAGTTAATCTTCCTTTGGAGTTATCATATAATGGTGTGATGAATGCACATTCATTGTAAATGCTGCGTACTAATGACATGCTATTGAGATAAGAGATATTTGGACAGTGTTTGTTGAAAGTCATTGACAACACTTAATTTATGATTGTGGTTCTGGCCTCTTAAAGATTAAATAAATTGGCATTGAGAGAATATAAAATGCACAATTGAAGTTTGCTCCTATTTACATTAGTGAAAACAAAACAATTTGTAACATGACAAAAGTAATCATTAAATGGATTTCTGCGGGAGTGACCTGTACAGTTAGTGTGGAAAGAAATAATCATTTTACAATGAATGTAGAAAACATGATAGCTTGAGCCAGACAATCATGAAATCATATTGCCATAAGGTTAACATAAATGGGAAAATAAGCAGAGCCTCCATTTAAACCACAGGGACTTGATGATTAAAATAGCTGAAGAAAGAGTACAAAACAATTGAAAAGATTGACTTATGATTATAGAGCAAAGTAAAGGGAACCATGGTGTTAAAAAACTGAGGATAAATAAAATAACAGCTGGATAACATGGAGTGAAATGGGCTAAGTAAATGGCAAATGTAACACTTGGGAGGGTGGATTCAGATGAACGTCTGGGCATAAAGCCAGATTATAGGGGTCAAGAACTGAGTTATAAGTAAAGAAAATGTAGAGAGCTGGGAATGAAATGTTTTTACAGAAAGGTTGAAAGAAGAAAGAAAGGACTTGTCGTTAGAATTAATTGTAGAAAAGACATTGTGATTTTATCTTTTCTGTTTTATCAGTTTGGGGAATGGCCGTCAGACAAAAAAGAAAAGTTGTGTTTTTAATTAAAAGATGACATGGATGAGATTTTGTATACTGTAGTATGAACCAATGGTATTTATTGTAGGCTTGTAGTGACCGTTGTATCACAAAATATATGTTGCACATTGTGGAATGTTATACGGTTGTAGTCTATTGCTGGGAAACAAAAATACTGTGAAACTACAGTATGATGATAAACAGAATGTGTAGGATATATGGAAGGAAGGGAGGTGGGGATGTTGTTTTTACAGGGCTCACTTACTGTACCATAATAAGAAAGAACAGAGTCTTTATACCTTACAGTAGAGTGAGCAAAATACCAAGTGAACTATATTTACTGTCAAATATCCTATGGGACATGCAATGCACATTACATCAGTAGCCCTATACAAGTCTATGTAGTTAATGGCTGCTGTATACATGCAGTACTGTTGTCCCCAAAAGGAAAGATGGTAAAAAGACGACACTTTAGATTAAGCTATGCTATGAGAAGTATAAAGTGCAGTGAGAAACTGACATTTCTTCTGAGTGCTTTTCCCGATTTGGGGTCTTTTCATGTTATTTAATCAGACACCTACATGTGTTTGTAAGAACCTTTTCCCACGCGATTTTGTAAACACTGAAAGCTTCTTCCTTCTGGGTGATATTGTGTGTTGAGAAGGACCTGTCTCTGCCTTCCACGAAAAAAAGTGTCTAATCTCATGGGCGGTTCTTTGACAGAGTGGAAGGTCCTGATCACATTTGATTAATAGACATTGTGCATTTCAGGGTCCTGAAAAAAAAAAGAAAAGAAATACATTTTCAAAGAAATTATAAAAGTACAAATGTTGCTTTAAGGATAATTAAATGTTTGTTTTGAATTCAACTACAGTATTACTGTAAGTTGTTTACCAAATGTTTTCTTTGTGTGTGCACAGTTTTACTCCTCATTTTAAACACAGGTATGAACATCTAAACCAGTGCTGAGCATCATGATATTCTTCAAGGGCCGCGTGTAAAGCCATACATTACACTTATCATTCACTGGTGCACCAGAACACATAGGGGAGGGGATGTGCAATGTGCGAAAAGGGGGGATAGATTTCTGCACACTTCCCACTATGGTGGGTTAGCTTTACCTTAACGGTTTCCATCTTGCAGTGTGTGTGGTTTATATGTGTATGACATCAGTATATTCATTAGTGTGTCCCTTAGGTCTTTTTGGTTTATTTTGTGACCGACCGGTCTTGCTGATCCAGGGAACTAGTTTCCCTAGGATCTCACCTAACACTCTTCTTGCATTAGCCTAATATTTGTGTATAGGTTTAGACTTTTTTTATTGGCCATATGTTATATGTAGTCACTTTGTCTATTTCAGGGTTCTGCTTTGTGTTTTTATCAAGTTTTAGTTTGTTACAATTGAGGACATTAAAGTATAAAAAAATTTGGGGAATTTTTGAGTGCTCATTTTTGAGACTTCTTTCTGTATTTTATATATATATATATATATATATATATATATATATATATATATATATATATATATAGGTAACAGAGCAGATGGCACACAAATACAGATGAAGACAGGTGCTTAGTCCCATATGAATGAATATAATCAAAGGCTCCTTACCAGGCAGACCAGAGAATCCAGGGAATCCAAAGCAGGCACAGCAAGGAAGAGACAGCACACTTGTTAGCAAAAAGAATTGTATCAGTGAAGCAGGCACAAAACACCAACGTTTCGGTCCTAAAAACAGGACCTTTATCAAGGGAGTGCTTGCAAGTCCTGTTTTTAGGACCGAAACGTTGGTGTTTTGTGCCTGCTTCACTAATACAATTCTTTTTGCTAACAAGTGTGCTGTCTCTTCCTTGCTGTGCCTGCTTTGGATTCCCTGGATTCTCTGGTCTGCCTGGTAAGGAGCCTTTGATTATATATATATAATAAATTGTATTCACTGCTCACTCTAATGGAAAACACCACAAATTTACAACTTGTAAACAACTACCCAAATTTCTTCTCATACTATTACTCTCTCTAGCAGGTGATATTGAAACTAACCCAGGTCCTCCCATTTCAGCTCTGCCCCATGCCCCTGAGAATTCCACCTTTAAATTCCAAAAAGGGCTATCTGTCGCCCATATAAACACCCGGAGCCTGCTGCCCAAACTAGACGAACTAAGGGCATGGTGCCTTATGCATAAACCCAAAGCCATCGTTCTTACAGAAACATGGCTATCCTCTAAAACCCCTGATGCAAATATCGCCATTCAGGGATACTCCATTTTTAGGAGAGATAGGTCAAAGAGAGGAGGAGGGGTGTTATTTTATATTGCAGACACCTTACAATTTACACTGCTACATTGCCCACCAAGTCCACCCTCTTTTGAAACTCTAGTTGGCAAAATCTGCCTCCCCTTTTCTAAGCCCATCTTGCTTGCTGGCATCTACCGCCCCCCTAAAGCCCCTCTACAATCCTTGACTGATATCACCCAATTTCTTGCCTCCATTTCCTCTCTGAATGAGAAGAGTGAGCTGCTAGTTCTTGGGGATTTCAACTTCAATTGGCTTGACCCTAAAAACCACAAAATCCAGATACAACTCAAGTCACTTAACCTATCGCAACTCATTTCCCAACCGACACGAATAAACCTGAAGTCGCATAATCATTCCTTGCTAGACTGGATTCTCTCCTCAAACCCCAGCAGAATCCAATCCTCTGGCATCCTTCCTGACATTTTCAGTGACCATGCAATAGTGTACTGTGTAAGGAAAATTAAACCGCCCCATTCAAGCCCCAAAGTTCTCCTCACTAGAACATTTAAAAACTTTAACCCACAACAGTTTCTGGTTGACCTTACCAACTGCCCATGGCACAGAATCGATTTAATCCCCGACCCTGACTCTGCGCTCGACTATTTCCAATCCGAGTTCTTAAAACTCTGCGATACCCATGCTCCACTACGCAAAATAAGGGTACGGGGGGCCCACCTTCCATGGGTTACACCTGACCTTATAGCACTCTACCAGTTCAGGGATGCCTTGTGGAAAAGCTACAAAGTAACTGGCACTACCAAGGATCTCAATCACTACAGATGCCTGCGGAACGTGTGCACAAGGCAAACAAGGCATGCAAAAGCACAATATTACTCTGACAATCTCCTCCAGAATACATCAAACCCAGCTAATTTCTGGAAGGTTATCAACAATATATTCCAGCCTCCTAACCATCAACAACCAAGTAATATCACTAAGGGGGATATTACTCTGACAAACCCCACTGACATTGCAAATGCATTCAATGATTACTTTGTGGGGTGTGCCACTAACTTATTAGCGAAACGCAGCACAAACCCCAAACCTGAATCTCATCCTGGGAGTACCCCTATAGTCCCACCCCCTCCCAACACTGCCCACAATTTTCAATTTAGCCCAGTATCTGAAGAGGAGATTACACAAGCGCTCCTCAAACTAAAACTAAGCAGCCAATGTGGACCCGACTTACTACAATCTAGGTTCCTACGACTTGGTGCCCCAGCCATTGCCAAACCAATTGCGTCCATAGTCAACTCTATCCTGTCTGCAGGCCATATCCCTAAGACCTGGAAAACTGCCAGAGTTGTCCCAATCTTCAAAAGTGGGGACAAAAACACTGTCTCAAACTACAGGCCAATCTCACTTCTCCCAATTCTATCCAAAGTTATGGAAAAATGTGTCCACTCCCAATTAAGCGATTTCTACACCAAGACAAATTTCCCTAGCCAATTCCAGTCTGGGTTTCGTCCCAAACACTCCACCGTAACTACCCTGCTAAAAGTTTGCAATGAAATCCAGTGTGGAATGGAACGGGGACAACTCACTGGTGCAGTATTCCTAGATTTTGCAAAGGCTTTTGACACAGTTGATCATGCTATCCTGCTTAACAAACTCCAGAGCTCTGGAATAGGGAAACATGCTTTAAACTGGTTTCAGTCCTACCTATCAGGAAGATCCCAACATGTGTCCATCTCAGGCTCTAACTCCAACCCCCTGGATATCACTTGTGGTGTCCCGCAAGGCTCTGTTCTGGGGCCCCTACTCTTCTCAGTGTTCATTAATGATCTTCCCACAGCTTGTAAGGAAGCCTCAATACACATGTATGCAGATGACACAATCCTGTATGCACACAGCCATAGCCTCTCTGACCTTCAACACATACTTCAGTCTGACTTTTTGAGACTCGAAAACTGGATTTCCCAAAACAAACTGTTTTTAAACACTGACAAGACTGTAACAATGGTATTTGGGACCAAGACTAAATTTGTAAAGCTTCCAGTGACTGAGCTCCTGATTAGAACCAACGCTAAAACCACCCTAACACCTGTCACTAGTTTTAAATACCTGGGCTTATGGTTTGACTCCCACTTAACATTCGGGATGCACATTGATACCCTGACAACCAAGACCTATGCCAAACTAGGGGTACTTTACAGGAACAAATCCTCCCTAAGTCTCCTGGTCAGAAAGCGTATTGCACAGCAGATGCTAATGCCAATTATTGACTATGGAGACATAGTATATGGCTCGGCTCCTCAAACCCACCTTAGCAAACTTGACACCCTCTACAATTCAATTTGTCGTTTTGTTCTCCAATGCAACTACAACACACATCACTGCGAAATGCTCAAAGAACTAGATTGGTCATCACTCTAGTCTAGGCGCAAAGTTCACCTTTCCTGTCTCACCCTCAAACACTTTCTGGGCAAGCTACCCAGCTACCTGAACAAGCTCCTCACCCCTACCACATGCAGTACCTATCACCTGAGATCAGACTCCAAAAGACTATTCATGGTCCCAAGACTCAACAAAGTATCCGGACGTTCCTCCTTCTCCTTCCGTGCACCCCAAAACTGGAACAACCTACCAGAGACTCTCATATCCACCACCAGCTTAAGTTCTTTCAAATCTAAGGCTGTCTCACACTTTAATCTGGTCTGTAACTGTTTCATACGCTCATAATATATATTTTCTTTAACTGTACATGCAATGTCTTGTATATAATGTATACCTTGTTCATTTATGTAACTGTATTTGTAACCATGTATTATTTGTTTTACTCTGTGCCCAGGACATACTTGAAAACGAGAGGTAACTCTCAATGTATTACTTCCTGGTAAAATATTTTATAAATAAATAAATAAATAATATATTCCAAGAGACACTGTTTTTAAGTATACCTTTTGCTTCATTCATTGTAACATCGCCGGAAGAAGAGATCAGTGTATCTCGAAAGCTCGCACAAATAAAAGCATTTCGTTAACCACAGAACGGTATCATCTATTTATTTTTTGATTATATATATATATATATATATATATATATATATAGATAGATAGATAGATAGATAGATAGATAGATACAAAAGTGTGATATGTTTTTTATAACTGTTAATTTAAAAAAAAAAATTGGGGGTCTTCTTTCAAGAATATAATGTTTAGAATGCAAGAAAAAAATCACATAGCAGAAATATAGGGTCTTCACATGTTTTAATATAGTTTCTGCACCTGTCCATAAAGTAAAATGTACTTATGTTTCAAGATGATTCAATATTTTTGTGTCTCGTTCATCTTGCTTCTTACATTTGTAGCAGATCTCTAAGGAGCAGAGTTTAATGCCACCCCAGACCTGATGGATTCTTTTGATACACCAGTTATAGGTATAGGTAAAAATATACTGGAGCAAATTTGGAGCAAAGCAATTTGATGTGTTGATGTAAAATGTCGCAGAGTAAAAGTTACACTATTTGCACCTATTTTGTAGCTTTGCTTTAGTTTGTGACACGATACATATCTCCCAAAGGCTCCTATTCAATATTCTGTGAAGCCACTACACCCTTTGGAGAAGATTTTAGTCCTATACATTTGAATGGAGCTGCACATGTGGCTTTAGAGTATTTTGAATAGGGGTGTAAATGTTTATGTAGCATAGCCTCTGGCCACTACCTATTCCTTTGGACCCTATCAGTTTTAAGTCTTGCTAGGGACAGACACTGGAGGGGTTAATTCATCATGGAGGCCTAGTTTGCTATTGCAGCATTTACTGTATCCAAGGGCGGACCTAGCAACAATCTGGGGGAGGATATTGACTGGGTCACATGCAGTTTATGTGATGCCGGTCCGTATCAGACCTGCCCTGTTATGGGGCAGGGTTACAAGCCCAACCCCCAGGGTATATACTGGTACTCCTTCAGAAGTCTATGTGTCACTTTCCTCCCCCTGTGGAGTGATAACATCTACCCTGTATCCCAGTAGGGGATACAGGAGGAGCACCAGAAGGAAACCTAGATGGGCTTCAAGCCTCTCCCTTCTAAAAGAGAGTAAGCACCCTGAAAGCCTGTCCTGGTTCTCCCCATACCATCGCATAGCACTAGGAAACATACAGGTAGCGACCCAATCTCACATAGGGTGGCGGTAAAGGTGCTACATATAAATATTTATTTATAGAGCACATCCACATGTTTCAGACAGGTCTGCAACCCTGCCTTTCGCCATTATTTCTTAGCATGCACTGCTTCCTCTGCAGCCAGGGATTCTGGGTAAGGACATGCAAATGACCAGTGGTCAACAAATCACCAAAAAATCTACTCGCCGAACAAAAAAATCTACTTGCCACCTAGTACCACACATGTGCTGCTTGGGCCAATAGGAGCTCGCCACGATGTTAAATCCACTCGCCCGGGGCGTGCAAATGTATAGGTTTGTCGAACACTGCAAATGACCATTCAGTGTGTCACTTTATGCTTCTTGTCCATTTTAACATAGTTACATAGTAGATGAGGTTGAAAAAAGACTTCCGTCCATCAAGTTCAACCTATGCTAAATTTAGACAACAGATACTTTATCCTATATCTATACTTATTGATCCAGAGGAAGGCAAACAAAAAACCCCATTAAGGGGAAAAATTAATTCCTTCCTGACTCCAAGAATTGACAATCGTATTAATCCCTGGATCAACATCCTTCCCATGTATACTTATTTGGTATATCCCTGTATACCTTTCCCAACTAAAAAGATGTCCAACCTTTTTTTGAACAAATCTATTGTATCTGCCATCACAGTCTCCATGGGTAATGAATTCCACATTTTAACTGCCCTTACTGTAAAGAACCCTTTCCTTTGTTGCTGGTGAAATTTCCTTTCCTCCAACCTTAAGGGATGGCCCGAGTCCTTTGTACTGCCCGTGGGATGAATAGTTCTTTTGAAAGCTCCTTGTATTGTCCACGAATATATTTGCATATAGTTATCATATCCCCTCTTAGACACCTCTTTTCTAATGTAAATAAATCTAATTTAGCTAGCCTCTCCTCATAAGTTAGATTGTCCATCCCCTTTATTCATTTAGTGGCTCTTCTCTGCACTCTCTCTAGTTCCATAATGTCTTTTCTTAGGATTGGCGCCCAAAATTGTACTCCATATTGAAGGTGTGGTCTTACTAATGCTTTGTAAAGGGGCATAATTATGTTTACTTCCCTTCCATCCATTGCCCGTTTTATGCAAGATAAGATCTTGTTTGCCTTTGCAGCTACTGCATGACATTGGGCACTATTGCTAAAGCCTGCTGTCTACAAGCACTCCTAAATCCTTCTCCATCAAGGATTCCCCCAATATATCTATATTTAATTTGTAAGTCGCCTTTTTATTCTTGTATCCCAAATGCATAACCTTACATTTATCTGTATTAAACCTCATCTGCCATTTACCTGCCCACGTTTCCAGTCTCTCCAAGTCCTTCTGAAGAGAAATTACATCCTGCTCTGATTCTATTACCTTACACAATTTAGTATCATCAGCAAAGATGGAGACTTTGCTCTCGATCCCAACCTCAAGGTCATTAATAAACACGTTCAAAAGCAGGGGTCCCAGTACTGATCCCTGAGGTACTCTACTCACGACTTTAGCCCAACCTGAAAAAGTTCCATTTATGACAACCCTCTGTTGTCTGTCCTTTAACCAGTTTTCAATCCAGGTGCATATAATATTACTGAGTCCAACTTTCTTTATTTTGTACACCAACCTCTTGTGTGAAACTGTATCAAAAGCATTTGCAAAATCTAAGTAGACCACATCAACTGCATTACCCTGGTCTAAATTCCTACTTACCTCCTCAAAGAAACAAATAAGGTTAGTTTGGCAAGATCTATCCTTCATAAATCCATGCTGACTATTACTAATAATTTTGTTTTCCATTAGGTATTCCTGAATATTATCCCGTATTAAACCGTCAAGTAGTTTCCCTACTATTGAAGTCAGGCTTACAGGTCTGTAATTTCCCAGTTGTTATCTAGCTCCCTTTTTAAATATAGGCACCACATCTGCTTTACGCCAATCTTGTCGTACTGAGCCTGGGGAAATGGAGTCCTTGAATAATAAATATAATGGTTTTGCTATTACTGAGCTTAACTCCTTGAGAACTCTTGGATGTATGCCATCTGGGCCAGGTGCCTTATTAACTTTAATTTTTTCAAGTTGCTTATGAACTTCTTCCTCAGTTAACCAATTGTTCATTAATATGGAGGTTGTGGCTTCCTCCTGCGGCACTACTATTGAACTTGATTCTTCCCTGGTAAACACAGAGGCAAATAATTTGTTTAATACCTCAGCTTTTTCCTTATCTCCAATAATCTGCCTACCCATCTCAAACTGAAAGGGTCCTATATTTTCTTTTCTCATTTTTTTGTTATTAAGGTACTTAAATAATTTTTTAGGGTTGACCTTTCTTTCTATTGCAATCCTTTTTTCATTATCCATTTTTGCTAATTTGATTGCCCTTTTGCAATTTTTGTTACATTCCTTATAATTCTGATACGATGTCTCTGTCCCTTCTGACTTAAAGAATCTAAACGCCTTCCTCTTCTTGTCCATTTCCTCCCCTACCTGTTTATTTAGGCACATTGGTTTTGACTTATTTATTTTATACTTATTACCCAAGGGTATACACTGATAAGTGTGCTTTTTTTTAGCAATGTTTTAAAGACTGCCCATTTATCTTCTACATTTTTCCCTGCAAAAACATCATCCCATTGTATTACTACTAGATTAGACCTCAGTTTATTAAAATCTGCCTTTCCAAAGTTGAAGGTCTTTGTTGAACCCAAGTAATCTGTTTTTTGATAATTTATTTCAAATGAGACCATGTTATGATCACTGTTACCCAAATGTTCCAGGACTTGAATATTTGTTATTACTTCTACATTGTTTGATATGACCAAATCCAGAACTGCCCCTCTCCTGGTTGGTTCCTCAATAATTTGGGTCATATAATTGTCTTTAAAGCTGCAGGTCAGTCAATATCCTGCATGTGTGTTTTTTTTTAATAAATCAGTTCTGTAGTAAGAAAAAATACTTTTAGCATTTTCTGTTTTTAAAAAAATAACTTTGAAAGACTAATTTTCTTGTATTCTATTTTAACAAGCATTTGCTAAGGCACTGCCCCTTCATGTCCTGTCACAAGCCCTGGCACACCCCTTTGTCAGCCCTGCCCTCCCTCTTGCACATGTCAGTGCAGGAGTGCTCATGAATATTCATGAGCTTCCACTGACTGACAGAAGCAGATGAAAAACATATGCCATATCTAAAGATGTCGCCAAATTTCGCCGATCAATACATGGAGAACGAATTGACTGGCAGCTATACAGTTCTTTAGGTAATTAGAGATTGCCCACATGAAACTATTGAATTTAAAAAAAAAAAAAAAAAAAAAAGACTGAACTGCAGCTTTAAGCACCCCCAAAAACCTGTTCCCTTATGTTGTAACGCTAATCTCATTGCCCCAGTCTATGTCTGGATAATTAAAATCCCCCATTATGCAAACATGACCCAGTTTTGATGCCTTCTCCATTTGCAAAAGTATTTTAGCTTCCTCAATCTCACAGATATTTGGTGGTTTATAGCATATTCCCACAAACATTTTCTTTATACTTTTACCTCCACTGCTAATTTCTATCCACAAAGTCTCTACATTTTCATCATGCCCTTCATAGACATCATCCCTTATCATAGGTTTTAGATCTGGTTTAACATATAAACATACTCCACCTCCCCTTCTATTGGTTCGATCCTTCCGAAAAAGAGAATAACCCTCTAAATTAACTGTCCAGTCATGAGTTTCATCCCACCATGTTTCAGTAATGCCTATGATATCATACTGCTCCCTTGCAGCAATTAATTCAAGCTCCCCCATTTTATCTGTCAGGCTTCTTGCATTAGCAAGCATGCATTTAAGTTTTTTTACGGCCTGTACTATTTATTATCTTATCTGCTCCTTCCTTTCTGCTCCCACTTTGTTTAGTCTTTAGAAGTTTTCTAGTATTGTCTGTATTTACTATGGGTGTCTCACTGCTTGTCAAACTTGCACCCGCTCACACCTCTCACAGCGGTATGCTCCTTGGAACAGCTGCTCCAAGTGCACATACATGTGGCAAGATGTGCATTGAGTGGCATTTTCAATCCTGCTCATTCTAGCAACTATGAAGTTTAGAAGTACTAACAGTAAACTGTACTTCAATAACTATACCTTGTTTAACCGCTTCCTTGTTCAAACTGCTTCTGGTTCTAACTGCACACACTTTAAACAACCAGCACTTACTGCTTCTGGTTCTAACTGCACACACTTTAAACAACCAGCACTTGAAATCAACCACACAGATCAGTCAGCACACGCAAGCTCAGGATTCGTTAGAAGCCTCTGTTTAAATAGGGACACCCACAAGGTGTGTTAGGTTATCAATTAACTAACCCCACCCACTGCAGGTGTGTTAGGCCAGCCAATTAACCAACCACTTTGCCTCAGGCAGGAGAAAGGGAAAAAACATGGAACTGTATAAGTGTATGCCTGCTGTATCACACAGCTTTTTAAGCACAGCCCGGGTTAAAGAGCTGCATAGCCAATAAACCTGCTCATAGACAGTTGTTTTGACCTTTTGGGTCTCAGTGTGAGGTTGGTTACTGGCTATGCAATGTGAAGCTGGAAGAGGCTATTAGCACCATAACTTATATTGTGCCTGTTTCTAGAGCAATGTAACGCACCTGAAAATAACTAAACTGTATACGTAGAACAAGGCCTCTCATTCAGTTATACTGGGCTTTTAATTATAAAGATTGGTCCAGTAGCAATACAGAGGTTATGTTGTTTTTTGTACCAGATTGTATAAGATTGGTTCTTCGTATACCTTAGATGCAACTGTGTAATACTGAATATCTTAAATTTAAAAACCCCCCAAAAAAACGATAATTTATTCACTAGTCTAAATGATGGCACTACTTTATATATAATTCTATCCAACATTTACACTATTATTGGAAGTAGAAGTTTAGTGAAAATTAGCTACAGTTTATATCTCAGTACATCATTATTAAAGAGGATTTGAGTTTTTCCTTCCTTCCTTCCTGGAATCCATCTGTACAAAAATCTCATTCATGTGTCACTATTTTCCTGTTTAGTGTAATAATGAGGGGTGAACTTCATTTTTATAGGTGTTTTGGCTTCCTTTCTATTGTTACTCAGTAAAATCCTCTCTTGTTATTGACCAGTTGTAGATATATTGCTTACGCAGAACTTAATATTGTGAAATCTGTGAGCAGAGCAGGAAGACCCATGACACATGTCTAGGTTATTTAATCACATAAACAAATCACAATACAGTAGGCTACCTGATTGTTTTGTCTGAGGTACATATAGACTAATGTGTCTATCCATATTGTCATATATTTCAAATCCACATGTAAATTAGAGTTAATGTGCTGAGGCATGCAACATGTAAAATAACATATAGCAACAGACGTACAATGTTATATGTAATTTCACAAAATGAGTCGCGGACCTACTGTACGTTTGAAGAATGTGGCAAAGATTAAATAACCTGTTCAGTGAAGTCCAAATAATCATCTTATTATATATTTGTGAAAGCACTGTATGCCTGTCTGCATCTTCCTGTGTCCCTAGGGGAAATCTCATTGGTCCCTTGGGCCGCCCGCCCCCGCACCTCTCATTGGCCTGAGGCGGAGTGACGACACACACACACACACACACACCCTCCAAGTCATCGTGACCCGCGCGCACCTCCTCCTCTCCCCGTGTCTCCCTGTTTCCCCCGCTTTCACCCCCCCCCCCGCGCCGCTACAGTCAGCGGGGGAGCGGAGCGAGCGCCCGGGACACCCCCCATGGCTCTCAAGCACGCGCCGCGCGCCTCCTCCTCTCCCCGTGTCAGCTCCCCCCCGGTACTCTGCTCAGCTCTCCCCCCCGGAGTTCCGCTCAGCTCCCCCCCGGTGCTCTGCTCACCTCCCCCACGGTGCTCCACTCACCTCCCCCCCGGTGCTCCACTCACCTCCTCCCCGGTGCTCCGACAGGCAGTGGACACGCGGCGCCTAAGATGGCGGCGCCCGGTAGGACCCCCTTCCTCCCTCGCGGAGTAAGATGGTGGCGGACGGAAGGAGAGGTGACGTGTGTGTGTGTGTGTGTCACTGTGTGTGTGTGTCAATGTGTGTGTGTGTGTGTGACACTGTGTGTGGGGGGGGACACTGTGTGTGGGCGGGGACACTGTGTGTGTGTGTGTGTGTGTGTGTGTGTGTGTGTGTGTGTGTGTGTGTGACAGTCTGTGGTGGGGGCCGGGGGGTGATGTGGTGGGGGCCGGGGGGTGATGCAGGGGGGGGGGGCAGTAATGTGAGGTGCAAGGGGGGGGGGAGTCATGTGAGGTGCAAGGGGCGGAGAGTGATGTGATGTGCAAGGCGGGGGACACTGATGTGGGGGCCAGAAGGGGTGGAGAGTGATGTGGGGTGCAGGGAGGGGAGACCGCAGATGTGAAGGAGGGGGGGGGGGGACGGAGCTGTGAAGAGGGGGGGGGCGGAGCTGTGAAGGGGAACGGAGTTGTGAACGTGGGGGCCAGCCAGCTGTGAAGGGGGGTAAATCACGGACAACGCCGGGTATATCAGCTAGTAAACAATAAAGTTCTATAGGAGGTGCCATTCCATACAATATAAAAACATTGCATATATTTTACTATTACTAAATCTTTGCATCATCTGCTTACTTAATTCCTCCCTAACACACATGTTTCTGTAATACCCTATCTACCTTTGTCAGGCCCTTCATTCTTTCTCGTGTTCTTCTACCTACTTTTTCATTTCTTGCTTTCTCATTCCTCTACCCCCTGGTGATGTTCTGAGTGGTTTCCCATCATCCCAAGTTCTTTAATAACGGAGGAGCAATAGGAACTTTAACCAATAACTGCAATAACACTGGCGGATGAAGACAATAATAGATCTCCGAACCAGTCTTTACACTGTTTCTCGGCAACATAATGTTGCAGTTATTCAGTACTATTCTTATTATATCAAACAACAGACGGAAGGAAAAGAGATCCCTACCAAGGAGCCCCTTTAGCTTGCACTCCAAGTACATATAACAAATATGATATATAATGTATCATACAAATACAAATATTTGATAGAGAGCGTCATTTTATATATATTTATCTCTCTTTATGCACCAATAATCCAAAATAATAACAATTTTATTCGCTTCAGACATCAGCACAATTGTGACATTTTATATACAGCTAATATGCCTAAATATATAAGCACCTAATATAACCACCTAATTTGGCTATTGATATGACCAGAAGGGCATATCAGCCGCACATTAAAGGTATTGAACAGATCCAATCAGCGCTGATGCGCAACGGTTCAATACTTTTAATGTGCGGCTGATATGCCCTTCTGGTCATTCATTTGTAAGGTTGGACATTTGTAGTTGGTGTGCCAGGACAGATTCTGTGCCTGCGTGGGATGCGCCACACTGTTAGACATACTATATGGGACTGGATTGGTCTAATCACCAGTGTGTGGATAAACATTATATGTGGATACTGTACTGACAACCTGTTTGGACATTTGCCTGTTATAAGCTAGCCTACTATACCTGGGATATTAGACAGCATATATTATTATCATTGTGACATAGTGATTCATTATTAACAGGTACAATCACCTATGAAGAGTAGGTACAGTAGTACGGTTACACTGTGGGATATTTATGATATGCAGTAAATTGATGTCAATAGCCAAATTCGGTGGTTATATATTTAGGCATATTAGCCAATACAGCCTCTCGTAAGTAGTTTTTTAATCACTGTATATAAAATTTCACAATTGTGCCGAAGTCTGAAGCGAATAAAATTGTTATTATTTTGGATTAGTGGTACATAAAGAGAGATAAATATATATAAAATGACGCTCTCTATCAAATATTTGTATGATACATTATATATCATATTTGTTATATGTACTTTGAGTGCAAGCTAAAGGGGCTCCTTGGTAGGGATCTCGTTTCCTTCCGTCTGTTGTTTGATGCAATTATAGTGTCCCTATGCACCTTGGTTAATTACACAATAAATTAGGTATTGAGGTTGAGCAGTTTACCATATATATATATATATATATATATATATATATATATATATATATATATAGACTGTTCTTATTATAGACAGAGGTACATACTGTAGGACTGTTTCATAATCTAGGGCAGGGGTGGGCAACCTATTTTTCAATGTAGCCACAGGTGTGGCGAATTAGAAGTGAAAATAGCCACACCATGTAAAAATGTAGGTATTATGTTGCGCATGCGAACATTTTAAACACACGGTTTGAAAAAGTTTATAATTTCTCAGACCATAACCTCCCTCAAGCTCCCTCACCCCCCTCCTCCTCTCACCCCCTCATCCCACCACCACTATCTTCCTCCTCATCTCATTTCCCCCATCATCATCATCATCTCATGTAAACCCCCTCATCTCCCCCAGCACCCTTCATCATCTGCCCCAGCACCCTTCATCATCTGCCCAAGCACCCTTCATCATCTGCCCCAGCACCCTTCATCATCTGCCCCAGCACCCTTCATCATCTGCCCCAGCACCCTTCATCATATGCCCCAGCACCCTTCATCATCTCCCCCAGCAGCCCCCTCATCATCAGGCAGCAGCAGCCCTCTACCCCCCGTCCCAGGCATCAGCCCCCACCCCTCCCCCGCATCAGGTTTCAGCCCTCGTCCCCCGTATCAGGCATCAGCCCCCGCCCCCCTCATCAGGCATGAGCTCCCCTCCCCCGTATCAGGCATCAGCCCCCCTCCCCACCCATTCCAGGCATCAGCCCCTGTCCCCCATTCCAGGCATCATCCCCCCTCCCCCCGTCCCAGGCATCAGCCCCCCTACCCCCTGTCCCAGGCATCAGCCCCCTTCCCCCTCGTCCCAGGCATCAGCCCCGTGGCCCCCGTATCGGGCATCATCCCCCGTCGCCCCCGTATCAGGCATCAGCCCCTGTCCCCCGCATCAGGCATCAGCCCCCGTCCCCTGCATCAGCCCCGTCTCCTAACCAGATCGCGGTGGCTGAGAAAGAAAGGGAAGGAAGCGGTGGTGGCGGGCCTGGCCAGGGGAGGGAGGGGATGGGGAAGAGCGTGTCAGCGCATCAACTTCTGGTGCTGGAGGGGAGGAAGCGCGTCACACCACTGAAGCGGGCTGGGAGGAAGGGGAGCGTGCCACACAGCCGGAGCGCGCTCCTTCCCTACCAAGTAAGGCAGGCCTGCACAACTCGTAAAGCGAGAAGGGCCGCACTGCTCCAAGGGAAAAAAATTTGGGCCGCGCGAGAAAAATAATCATCATCATCATCATCATCATCATCATCATCATCATCTCCACCAGCACCTCTCATCATCATCATCATCATCCTCATATCACCACCAGCACCCTTCATTATCATCCTCATATCTCCCCCAGCACCCCTCACTATCAACCTTTGCGATACTCCCCCACCTATCTCTCATACCCCCATCTCTCCCCCTCACCTACACAGATAATACTCCCTCTCCACATCAAACATACAATACCCCCCTGCACACCACACACATCCCACCCACCCCTGCACCTCACATCCTTCTCCCCCGTGCACCTCACATCACTCTCCCCCCGTGCACCTCACATCACTCTCCCTCCGTGCACCTCACATCACTCTCCCCCCTGCACCTCACACCACTCTCCCCCCTGCACCTCACATCACTCTCCCCCCTGCACCTCACATCACTCTACCTCCCTGCACCTCACATAATTCTCCCCCCCTTCACCTCACATCACTCTCCCTCCCTGCACCCCACATCACTCACCCCCCCTGCACCTCACATCACTCACCCCCCCTGCACCTCACATCACTCACCCCCCCTGCACCTCACATCATTCTCCCCCCCTGCACCTCACATCATTCTCCCCCCTGCACCTCACATCACTCTCCCCCTGCACTTCGCATCACTCTCCCTCCCTGCACCTCACATCACTCTCCCTCCCTGCACCTCCAATGACCCCCCCTTCACCTCCAAAGACCCCCCCCTGCACCTCCAATGACCCCGCCTCTGCACCTCCAATGACCCCTCCCACCACCTCCAATGACCCCCCTGCACCTCCAATGACCCCCCTGCACCTCCAATGACCCCCCCCTGCACCTCCAATGACCCCTCCCCTGCACCTCCAATGACCCCCCTGCACCTCCAATAACCCCCCCTGCACCTACAATGACCCCCCCTTGCACCTACAATGACCCCCCCTTGCACCTACAATGACCCCCCCTGCACCTCCAATGACCCCCCTGCACCTCCAATGACCCCCCCTGCACCTCCAATGACCCCCCCTGCACCTCCAATGACACCCCCCCCAGCACCTCCAATGACACCCCCCCTGCACCTCAAATGACACCCCCCCTGCACCTCCAATGACACCCCCCCTGCACCTCCAATGACACCCCCCCTGCACCTCCAATGACACCCCCCCTGCACCTCAAATGACACCCCCCCATCCACCTCAAATGACACCCCCCCCTGCACCTCCAATGACACCCCCCCTCCACCTCAAATGACACCCCCCCCCACACCTCCAATGACACCCCCCCCCCGCACCTCCAATGACACCCCCCCCTGCACCTCCAATGACACCCCCCCTGCACCTCCAATGACACCCCCCCTGCACCTCCAATGACACCCCCCCTGCACCTCAAATGACACCCCCCCCTGCACCTCAAATGACACCCCCCTCTACACCTCCAATGACACCCCCCCCCCCCCGCACCTCCAATGACACCCCCCCCTGCACCTCCAATGACACCCCCCCTGCACCTCCAATGACACCCCCCCTGCACCTCCAATGACACCCCCCCTGCACCTCCAATGACACCCCCCCTGCACCTCCAATGACACCCCCTCCCTCTCTACCTCGGTTTGCTCGGAGGAGGTGGCAGAGAAGGCAGGACGGCACGCGCGCGCTCTAGCAAGCATGGAAGTGCCTCAATGCTAGAGCGCGCTGCTGCCTGCAGTTCTCTGAGCGGGCTGATTGGGAAGGGGGGAGAGCGGGCTGATCGGGGAGGGGGGAGAGCGGGGTGATCGGGGAGGGGGGAGAGCGTGAGCGGGCTGATCGGGGAGGGGGGAGAGCGTGGGGGAACGGGAGCGAACTCGAGAGGGAGAGCGGAAAGCCGCCGCGGGCCGCACAGTGAGTGCAGGAGTCCCGGTGGCCCTTATATTGTGGTTACTCAATTTGCCACACTTTGACTCCCAATTCGCCACAAGTGGCGAATGGCGAAAGGGTTGCCCACCCTGGATCTAGGGCAGCAGTGCGCAAACGGGGGGCGCGACCCCCAGGAGGGGCGTGAGACTGCCGACGGGGGGGCGCGGGGTTTACAGAGGCCCCGCACGCTTCCCGAAGGCACTTAAATTAAGTGCCGGGGGAGCTGCAGGGCCTCTGTAAACCTAACTTACCGTGGCTCCGGCGGCTTCCTCCCTGTGTCGCCATTGCAACGCGGCGTCAAAATGACGCTGCGAGGTCATGTGACATCACGGTGCTATGGCAACGTGACGTCATTACATCGGAGCGCGGGAGCGAGGGGACAGCCGTCAGGGGGGCGCAGAGAAAAAAGTTTACGCCCCCCTGATCTAGGGCAATCATAGTCACGGCAGTACTGACAAACATCCGGGAGTTCCCTTTCCTCTTCTCCACCATGCTTTTCCCCTTCACCGGCTTTATAGTTTTTCCCTTAGTATTTTTAATTTCATCCAGGCATTAGGCTCTTATTTACATTTCATAGAAACGCTAATGGGACCACACTATGGATTATGGAGATTCTAAAACGGTCTATATTACAGTACACAGGTAACTCTGTTTTTGACTCTACATATTATGGTATTGGGGCCAACCATATTTATGGATTCCGGTTTTAGGTTTTAACCAAAAAAACACCAGAGACGGATCTTGCACTTTCGGTTAAAAACGATAGAAAATGAGAAAGAAACATCCTTTCCTTTCCATTAATTTCCACCTCTTGTGGCAACCCGTCCACAGGTAGGAGACAAAGGCATCACGGGGGAGTATGGAAACGAAATACTACATTTATGTGCATGTCAATTTTTGTCATTCTTAATACTGATGAACACAATTTTTAAAAAAGCACGTTAAAACTGGCAAAAACCCACTGATTTTCCAAAAAAAAAAAACTGAAACCCGGAATCCCTAACTATATCTAAAAGGCTCAGTTCTCAGAGTATAAAAAAAAATATGGACGAGGGCCACTCATACAGGACACTATTCAAAGTATATTTTAGATTTACAAGATCCCTTTTTTTGTCTGCGTATTTTATTATGATTTTTCTAAACTTGGGAGGTTTTTATTAAATAATACAAGTTAACTCTTATCTAACTTTTGGAGGATTAACAGTACATTACAGCTTATTCTAGGGAATTTTTCTTCTTGTTTTGGTAGTGTTTTCCTGAGATACTGTGTACATGAAACATGGAACCGTGGTGGCTGTTTGTTTTTACATTATGTAATACAAACATAAACAGTAAAGTTTAAAATACCAGCCAAGTAATGTTGTACGATGCTACCATCTTTGTCTGACTCGCCCTCCTGTCATTCTTCATTTCATCATATTTCCATCTTCTTTTCCATGTAAATCCCCCCCCACTCAAATAAAAATATTTTGCAATGAACCACACATTATATACATTAACATGGACCCCTATAAGCTTATGCCTGCCATATTGCCCAGCTTTTCAGCACAGCGTGAGTTAAAGAAGTGCATAGCCAGTAAACCTACTCACAGACAGCTATTTCGACTTTTTGGGTGTCTTCAGTGTGAGGCTGGTTATACTGGCTTTGTAATTGTGGCCAGGTCCCCTTCGGTCCCCCTTTACCTCCGAGGCAATGGGGAGGGAGCGGCTGGCCTGTGGAGGTTGCGGTGGCGGCTGGAGAGGCGAGCCATTCGCTGGGTGCTTTGCGGCGCACCTGGCTAGCGGGGGCCGACATCTTGAATTGCGCACGCATGCGCAGTGTGATTCCACAGTCCAGCTGCCGTCTTGTTGGTTCCTGTTCCTGCGCATGCGCAGAAGGTAGCACAAGTGGCGGCCATTAGGGAAGGCTCTATGCAGGGACTACATGTCCCATGAGCCTCTGGGACAAGGGACACATGGTGAGCATTAGCCAATAGGGCTCTAGGATTCCACTGCTCGCCGGATAGATACTTTTGGCGCGCCTGAGACCATTTGAGACGGAGCTAGGACATCAGAGGTTAAGGGTGTAGGTGCAGGGTGTCAGTAGGCCCCTGCACTAGGCCAGAGACCCCCATTAGGCCCCAGATAGGCCCTGACTTAGGGCTGCTTCAGGGAAGGCCCCTTAGATAGGGACGCTTCCCCAGTTACTGTCTAGTGTCAGGACCACAGTGAAGACACCGCACGGTGATTGCGGCCTGTGGTCTGGGACCAGACCATCTCAGTTGCAAGAGACACTGGTGATATTATCCAAGCTGGAATTCACCCCGAGCGGAGGCAGACGCCATCACGGATGACGACAATGTTGGATCAGACGGATCCCTTTGTTCATTGGCATTACCCGAGTGCTGGAGCCCCGGGCAGGCACCCAACTAAGTGCACTACGGGATAGCGCTATCTCCTACACTTTTCGGTGGGCCCTGACATTGGGGGAAACGGACATCAGGGTATTGGTGCCAAGCACTCTATGTACTTTGGGGACACTCATTGGTGGTATGGTGTGGTACAGGGTACCAATATTATAGTTTCAGTAAAGGTTGTTAGTATATACTTGTGTGTGTATTATTGGTATTGTTACTGTAAGGGGCTTACCACACCCTATTGGGATCCCTTGCAGGTGGAGGTGCTGTCACTAGATGAATCAGGTACACCCCAGGCTCCCAGCGGCGGAGGTTCAGGCCTCCTGTGAGCCACAGGTAACGCACCACCACCATAGTCGCCATATCTCCCATAGGGTTGGGGAAAGTGCGCTACACAATGATCTAATTTTTTAACTCAAGTTTATTCCTTAGCGTCAATGACAATGATGTTGCATCACTCCACTGCTTACTGTTATCACCCCATCTCCCACCTTTCCATTTGCTCTGCACTCCTCCCTCTTCATGATTTATTCAGATTTCATCTACAGTACCAGTCCACTACCATAACAGTTCCCTTTAATCTGCCATTCAATATCACTCTTCTATGCAGTTCTCCTTCCTCTTGTTCTTTTCCAAATAATACCTCTGGTATTACCACCTTTTCATGATATTGCAGGTATGCAGCCCCCATCATCACATCACTTTTATCTTCTCTCCTCCACTTGGCTGCATTCCACTTTATTTTCTGCAAGCAATTAGCTCTGAACTCTCCTACCTCCCTCATTTCCATTGCGTGCCACTCTTAAGGTAGGTGTAGCACATCCTTCTAGAACACTGTTTGTCTTTCAGCTGTTTCATTATGTGTTGTTGATGCCGATCTTGATTTCTTTCTAGCTCACATTTCCCGTTTTCCACAGATACCTGAAATACATTTCTGGAATACTTTGTAAATGTTAATATAATTAATCATTAGTGTTTATGCATACAGCACATACACCTAGACAATGTTTTACACCAGGCTGTTCAGCCAACTGTATACAGTACATATTTAGTTCTTCCACTGTTAAGTTCTTTATGTAAATGAAAGCATGTTATGAGTAACATCTGAAATTGTATTAATGCACTGGCATAGTATAATCATTTTGTGCCATTTGCTACCTTACAAAAAATGTTTTGCTGGCACAATAGCATGGCGTTTGTTTACAGGAAAGTCAGTGGTATTTTTGCATTGTTAATGGATGTTGTGTCACTAAACTATAAGAATGTTTCACCTTTTTAGTTTTTTTTTTTAGAAAAAAAAATGCCTAAAATGTAAGAGAAAATAACAACATTGACTGCTTATTTTCTCTACAGAAGCAATTATATATGGAGATTAAGTAAGGAACAAACTATCAGTCAGAAATATTGGGGCCTATGCAGAGAGCAGCGAATTTTAAAATTGGCGAATTTATTAAAAAGTAGCTTTTTTGGAGAGTTTTAATCTCCATATGCAGAAAAGTGCGAATTCTGCTATGTTTAACATGGATGCGTGTGGCGAGTTTAAATTGGCGAGATGCGCGCTTCAGAAATGTGTTAAAACAAATTCGCGCCTTTTTTTTTCCCTTTGCAATGGCCGCGAGCGGCAGTTTTTTTTGGCGAGGCAAAACGGAGACAATCGCGCCATTTTATTGGCGCGAACAGCCGCTAGATGCCGTTCGCGCCTCTCTGCATACGGATATTTTTTAAACTGGCGAGATTGCGGTTCTCGCCAGCCGCGAGGCGAGTTTTACAAATAGAAAAGAAAAATTGGCGCGTTTTTCGGAAATCTCCATTTTCTGCTGTTTTCTGCGCGATTATCTCCAAAAAATGGCGAATTTCGAAAATTCGCTGCTCTCTGCATAGGCCCCATTGTGTGTGTTGAATATTGAGAAACATTAGGGCAACATTTACTAAGCACTGCTCTGCCTGAAGACACTGTGGCCCATTCAAGTGAGTGAGTTGTAAGATGTCTTTCAGTGCCAGGAGGTGCAGAGCACTGTTTGGTAGATATGGGCCTGTATCTGCACTTGCTTACTGTACTAATCAAGTCCAAAGGGTGTGCACTAGTTCAAAGTAAACCCCCAAAAGGAAAATGCTTAGAAGCAGTTCATTGCAATGTGAAAATAAATATTACATTCTGAACAAGATGGTAAAATCTCAATATCCTACCAATACCCGTTGCTATTTTATTATTGATTAGTTATATCATTCTATTTGCGGCCCAGAATTACAAACGTCGTATTAACCAATTAATAATTTAAGTTCACATTAAAGCAACCGTGTATCTACGAAAGCAAATGACGCAAAGTTAAAAGTCATGTTTTCTCCTGTAAACTGCATTGTGATAACTACAACGGCTGTTTTAATTACACGTAAATCATACGAGAAATTAGGTGTTTCAATAACCTTAGCCAAGTGTTATGGATATGTTGTTAACGCAGGGACTTAACCTACATTTGGCAGATTGTTTACAGAATGTGTATGTGCGCAGCACTGCTGCCGTTAGGCATTATTGAAATAACATAGCGTTATTTCCCTTTTCTCTCCTGTCTTTCTCAACTTTGGTGAAACACCTCTTTCAAGGTCTGAGTCTGCGTAAGGACAAGACATACTTAAAGCTGCAGTTCGTTCTTTTTTTTTAAAAAAAAATTTAATTTTTTTTTTTAATTCAATAGTTTCATGTGGGCAATCTCTAATTACCTAAAGAACTGTATAGCTGCCAGTCAATTCGTTCTCCATGTATTGATTGGTGAAATCTTTAGATATGGGATATGTTTTTCCTCTGCTTCTGTCACTCAGTGGAAGCTCATGAATATTCATGAGCACTCCTGCACTGACATGTGCAAGAGGGAGGGCAGGGCTGACAAAGGGGTGTGCGAGGGCTTGTGACAGGACATGAAGGGGCAGTGCCTTAGCAAATGGTTGTTAAAATAGAATACAAGAAAATTGGTCTTTCAAAGTTGTTTTTTTTTAAAAACAGAAAATGCTAAAAGTATTTTTTCTTACTACAGAACTGATTTAGTAAAAAACACACATGCAGGATATTGACTGAACTGCAGCTTTAATGTCACGTTTTTGGCAGGTAATGCAACATTATGATACAATGTTGTGACATTGAGTGTACCCTAAAGCAGGGGCGCACAAACTTTTTGTGCTGCGCCCCCTCTGCCTGTGCTGGTCCGGTGGTGCGCCCCTCCCCCCCCTTCCCCCCTTACCACGCGCGGCATCAAATGACGCCGCGGGGTCATGTGGTGGGACCTCTGCAATAGCCCCCCCCCCACAAAAAAAAATCTCCCTGAGCTGCGCGCCCCCCAATTGGCGCACCACTGCCCTAATGAGATTTACAAGGGCCATTATTTTTGCATGAATTGGCTTTGAGGATAACATTAGAGAAAACAACGTACTCTCCTGATTGAGGTGATGCGACGTTATGAGCCCTGACTTAATAACTTTGTGGATCTGGGCCCAAATGCTTTGTGCTTGACTGACCCCTAGTGGTTATTGTGGTTATTCAAAGATATAATTTTCTTATGTTTAATAGCTGTTTAAAAAAAAAAAAAAAAATTGTGTTTGAGGGAAGTACAGTTAGGGTTGCCAGGTGGTTTGTCCAAAAATATTGAAAATCGTTGGTAAGGAAGAATGTTATTTATAAATGACCTGACTGTTAAGTAATTTTTTCTAAATTTCACTCGGAGTATTCACCAATTTGCACCACTTTATATTCTGTTTCGTAAAAAGTCTGGGGAGGAGTCTTGAGAGTGAGTGCCCTTCCGAGGTTTTTTTTTAGGAAATAGAATATGAAATGGCGCAAATTGATGCAAATTGGTGCAAGCTTGGAGTGACATTTAGAACAAATTACATAATGGTCAGATAATTTATAAATAATACACCTGCAGTCATACAGGCCCATGGCGAGCAATACTGCACCCCTCCTCATCTTCTCTCTCACCTTTAACTCTCCCCCTCCCCCCTCATCCTCTCACCCCTACCCTCATTTTCTCTCACCCCCCTTCCTTCATCCTCTTTCATCCCCCTGTCCCTTCACCCTCTCATCCCCCTGTCCCTTCACCCTCTCATCCCCCCTCCCTTCATCCACTCACCCACCTCCCTGTCATTATCACCCCCACAGGACAGCCAGAGAAGACACACACACACATACACACACACACCAGGACAAAACAGAACAAATACACACAGGACACAGGACTCCGTCTCAACTCTCTCTACTACATGCTTTTCCTCTGTTCTTTGGCCCCACCCCCCTGGCTCCTGCCACCTCCTGGAACAGACCGCGTATGGGAGCGGGACACACCATATGTGAAAAGATAAATAAAACAGTATATAGTGCCACACTGTATGTAACAATAATGCTAGATCAGCTTCAGAAACCTCCAATGGTTATACTCACATATGTGTGAGTTGACTAAGCATGTCACACACAATAGTTTGATGTGCAGGAACACGGGTCTAACGTAAACCTAGTATCCTCTGGGATGCGGCCACTAGAAGCAGCAAGACCACTCCACGAGGCTCTATCCTGAGGTGGCTTCGTCTCCTGTCAGATTCTATGCGTTTCACAATCTAATAATTGCTTCGTCAGGAATCCTACACCCATAGCAGCTGACTGCCCTAATAAAGGAAGACGGGGGTCCCCATTGGTTCCCGACCGCGGTTTCCCAAACGTCTATTGGCTGCCTCTTATTATTCACACCAACAGCGTCCTGGTATACAGAACATTGCACCAATCAGAAGGGACCCCGGTTGGGACAACCACAACTAACCCTAGAAATGTGTACATTCCTTCCTCTATACTTACAATCCCTAAGTGGGCGGGCAACATAAACAATGACACTCTTAATTGTATTTCTACTAATTAGTGACCCTATAGATCATATAAACAGTCACTTATATCACAGAATCCTAAGTCACTCTATGTATATTCTAATTTTGCAGTGAGTGAGTGATCTGGCACATACATCATATGTCCTCCCTAAGTTGATTCACATTGATAATACATATGAAAAAACATTGCTCCAATCCTAACATTTATACATAGAAATATTAAAACACTTCACATTAAAAAATTATTAAAACAGAAAGAACAGACTGACAAAAAATGCAGCACATTCATTGCCCTATCAATCTTCATAACTGTCTAAAAACTTAAACTTAATATACAGAGCTTGCTCATATTCCAGCAGGTGGAGCCAGGCAGATGACATGTAGGAGACACAAAGGAGATCAGATGTAAAATACATTGATATTAATAATTCACAATCATTAGGGGATAAACAGACATCCCTATATTAATAACACCCCTCAGATGCAGTGCTGTTAAACAAACCCCTTCACAGTTCCACTGGAAAAGGACACAATAAAACCCTAACCCATACATTTATGACCTTTAAAATGCATACAATTATAAAAAATAAAATTATTACTTAAAAAATCATTCTGAGCATTTTCAATGACATTAAAGAGAAAAAAAAATTCAGATGTGTATCTCCACGTATGAATAAAATGTAAATAGAATCCAAATTTCTATATATAACAGAATAGAATATTAATGCACTCCGAGTTTGCGGTGCGGAGTGAAATCCATCAGCACTCCTACTGTTAACCACAGGCGCCCATTGTGATAATGTGAATGAGTCTCATTTTGCTATGAATCACACCAGAAAAACTCCTAAATCTATGTCAGCATTCATCCCTGATGGAATTAGTACACAAAGTTCCAGGGATCTAGTCCCAGTGATCGGGGCTCAGTAGCAAACAGGACATACATATATGTAATCCAAAAGTGATAATCACTAGTAAAGGAGACAGAGCTATAATGAAAGCTACGTGAGACTTAATGAACACTTATAATGACTAAGTCATAAGTGATGTGCGTTCAGCATATGAAGGTATGTGTGAGGTGGTGACTGACCTATATATATGCCATAACGGTCATGCCTACCCTCTCAGTAAACAAACCATACATAGCATAATAGCAAAGACATAAGGAATCAAATAAGTACTCACTCGTGTAGCAGCTCACCCTTACTGAATGCGTGCATCACGCCGATGTAGCAGAGAAAAGACTGTCCCACGGGGTCCAAAAAACAGAGCACAGCTGTAGAAAAATGGGGGCTACAAACCAGTAACGAAGGTTAAAAACACTTTATTAGGTGGTAAGTGAGGGGTACAGGACTACTCTGACGCATTTCGGGAACAAGTCCCTTTGTCAAAGAGTAAATTCGCGTCACTATAACCTCCCATATAAATATGCGAACCCCCACCCCCAATGATGACGTCACAGCGATCAAGTCTCGTGTGAATAGCGCAACCGGCATATCGCATTGGTGGAGACTAACCACCAATCGTGTGCCAGGCTGCGGACTCGCCTCTCGTGTAGGCTGGGGCTACGGAGGAATGCATATTGGGGAGAATAGAAAAATACAATACACAACATAGTGAAAAATTTAAATTATATAGCGCAATGCTAATAATGTTAAAAACACGAACTAAGACCATATTAAAGCAATGGAAAAACAAATAATAAATGATTAATCAATTCATAAATGTCTGTAGGCACGTTTATTTAAAGGGACATATGTACCCATAGGGTATACAAAGTAATATAATTAAGTCCAAGCAGATAATGGATGGATATATTATTCAAGAGAGTCAATGCATGAAAAAGTATAAGGTAGATGTGTTGAAGAGTCTAAAGGACCTTAACTGTAATAAACATACACATGTATTAGTATAAACAAAATATGCAAATTAATTCCGCAATAAAGCAAAATCATATATACAAAATGAAATAGCTTCAAAAGAAGAGAATCAATGTAGAAAACAATTATAACCTATATGAAACAGTAAATCTAATAAGTTGTTTCCAATACATAAGAGAACCACATGTAATAATCCAAAGCAATCAATGGACATAAATAATACATGGGTAACACAATAACTAAGGATATAAAGTCAAGGGTATTGTAAAATATATTTGAAAACCAGAATATTGTAAAACATATTTACAGAATTGTTTATACTAATACATGTGTATGTTTATTACAGTTAAGGTCCTTTAGACTCTTCAACACATCTACCTTATACTTTTTCATGCATTGACTCTCTTGAATAATATATCCATCCATTATCTGCTTGGACTTAATTATATTACTTTGTATACCCTATGGGTTCATATGTGTTACGCCGATGCTCGCCACAAACCGGGACCGGACCGCAGGGCTGAGGTGGGGTTATATAATCACCGACCTTAGTCCACGCAGACTGATCCGGAGTGCGCAGTTCGTAGTCGTACATCGCAGGGTCAGGATTGGAGAAGGCAGCATCGTCGTTAATGAAGCAGGAGTTCGGCAACAGGAAATCAGGAGTGCCCCGCTTCAGCTTAGGAGCGTGAGCGCGGGGGTGGCTTCTGCGCGAGGAGCGGCCTCGGCCCATGACGCCGATCTCCGCAGGAGGAGACAGCAGGCTGGACGAAGTTCACCGCAGGGCAGCGTCGGGAAGAACCAACGCTTCAGCGCAGAAGTCCAAGGCAGGCCACTGCAAGAGGATCGCAGCAGGCCGCAGGAAAGGAAGGGTAGCCACTGCTAGGAGAGAATGCAGCAGTTACCAGTGCTGGCATCAACGCTTCAGCACAGGCGTCCAGGGTAGGCCACTGCAGGAGAATAGCAGCAGGCCGTAGGACAGGAAGGGTAGCCACTGCTAGGAGGGAATGCAGCAGTCACCAGTGCTGGCATCAACGCTTCAGCACAGACGTCCAGGGTAGGCCACTGCAAGGAGATAGCAGCAGGCCAGTGCTGGCAACAACGCTTCAGCACAGACGTCCAGGACCAGGCCTCTGGATACTCAGGAACTTGGAAGGTAAGAACGCTAGGAGAGAGGCCTGGGGTGGTTTGTGGCAGAGACAGTAACATAGAGGTAGGAATAGTTATGCTCGGCGCTGGTTCAGAGCCAACGCCTAGAATATAAAGGGCGGAGATCCAATCACAGGAGGAGGGTGTGTGAGAATTCCTCCAATGAAAGAGCACAGGGCAGAAGCTGCAATGAGAGGCAGCACCTGTGCCATAGATTGCCAGAGGAAGCTTGCAACTGCACAGGTCTGCACGGCTATAGTCAAAGCCAGTAGTGGATTCCTTACAATATGTCCCTTTAAATAATCGTGCCTACAGACATTTATGAATTGATTAATCATTTATTATTTGTTTTTCCATTGCTTTAATATGGTCTTAGTTCGTGTTTTTAACATTATTAGCATTGCGCTATATAATTTTAATTTTTCACTATGTTGTGTATTGTATTTTTCTATTTTCCCCAATATGCATTCCTCCGTAGCCCCAGCCTACACGAGAGGCGAGTCCGCAGCCTGGCACACGATTGGTGGTTAGTCTCCACCAATGCGATATGCCGGTTGCGCTATTCACGCGAGACTTGATCGCTGTGACGTCATCATTGAGGGCGGGGGTTCGCATATTTATATGGGAGGTTATAGTGACGCGAATTTACTCTTTGACAAAGGAACTTGTTCCTGAAATGCGTCAGAGTAGTCCTGTACCCCTCACTTACCACCTAATAAAGTGTTTTTAACCTTCGTTACTGGTTTGTAGCCCCCATTTTTCTACAGCTGTGCTCCGTTTTTTGGACCCCATGGGACAGTCTTTTCCCTGATGGAATTAGGGTTTTCATCTTGTGTGTCCAAAAAGTCTCTCTTTTTGTTAGATCCACATCACGGTTTCCTCCTCTCCAATGCCTCTTTACGTGCTCGATACCTTTATACCTTAGGCCAGTGGCATCTGCCTGGTGGCACAATTCAAAATGTCGGGCTACACCATGGGTTGCTAGCTTCCGTTTTATATTACCCAGGTGCTCTAAAATCCTGACTTTAAGGGTCTTTTCGTCTTCCCTATGTTTTGGAGGCCACAAGGGCACTCCAGTAGATACACCACATACTCAGTAAGGCACGTAATGTGACTTTCAATCTTTAAGGTATCCCCAGTGACATTGGATCTAAACCCCTTTTTCTCTCCTGATTTATTCTTACAGGCTTTGCATGAAAAATAACCGGAAAAGCCCTTTACGGGGTTTAGCCAATTGCCCTTTGTAGTTCCCCTTTCCATAAGGGCACTGGGAGCTGGATAGCTTTTCAGATTCTTGGATTTTCGAAAAATCACTCCCGGAATATCCGGAACTGCATCTTTCAGCACAGGATCGTTCTTCACAATGTGCCAGTGCTTTCTTATTAGCTGTCTCACTTTCTGTGCATCTCTACTATAGTCAGTAATAAAGGACCATTCTAAATTCTTTTTAGTAATTGCATTGGAGTTTGTCTTGCTAGGCTAGAGGAGATCCATTCTATCTATCGCCATAATCCTATCCAGGGCTACATCTAATTTCTCTTGGTTGTACTCTATGAATCCTTCTGTTAGGAATTTCGACTCTGATTCAAACACACTGATATCCGTACAATTTTGTTTTAGATGTCGATATTGGCCATATGAAATAGCCTGCCACCTCCTCCTTGGCTGCATAAAGCTAAGTCCCCGCTAGCGCTGATCGGGCTGAGCGAGCGGTGCTTGTGGAGGAGACTTACGTATATAGATATACAGTACTAGCTGAGAGACCCGGCGTTGCCCGGGATGTGAACCGTGCTCACACTGACACACACTGCTCATTGTTCACACTGCACACTGCACACTGCACACACACACTGCACACTGCACACACACTGCTCATTGGTCGCACTGACGCACACTGCGCACACACAGCTCACAGTGACACACACTGCACACACACTGGTCACACTGACGCACACTGCACACACACTGCTCACTGCTCACACTGCACACACACACATACACAGCTCATTGCTCACACTGACACACTGCACACTGCACATACACTGGTCACACTGCACACACTGACACACACTGCATACTGCACACACACTGCTCAATGGTCACACTGCACACTGCACACACACTGCTCAGACTGACACACACTGCATACTGCACACACACTGCTCATTGGTCACACTGCACACACTGACACACTGCTCATTGCTCACACTGCACACAGTGCACACACACTGCTCATTGCTCACACTGCACACACTGCACACACACTGCTCACACTGACACACACTGCAAACTGCACACACACTGCTCACACAGTGGTCATTGCACACACTGACACACTGCTCATTGCTCACACTGCACAGTGCACCACACACACACACACACAGACACAGACACACACACACACACACACACACACACACACACACACACACACACACACACACACACACACACACACACAATCACAGACAGTTACACACACTCACACACAGTCACAGTTTCAAACAGTTTCACACAGTCATAGACACTTACACAGACTTACACACACTCACACACACTCACACACTCTCACACTGTGAAACACTTACACACAGTCACACACAGTTACACACAGTCACACACAGTCACAGACACTTACACACAGTTTCACACAGTCACAGACACTTACACACACTTACACACAGTCACAGACCCTCACACACAGTCTCACACAATTACACACACCAGCACCAACACCCGCTCTTCCCCCCCCCCTCTTCCTGCGCAGGCAGCGGGGACAACGGTGGGGAGAAGGTGAAGCGGTGACCGGAGGGGCATCCCCCCTCCCATCTCACGTCCCGCGGCCTGTCACGCGGTGACAGGGGGGAGCCGGGAGCGGAGGGGCATCCCCCCTCCCATCTCACGTCCCGCGGCGACAGGGGGGAGCCGGGACCGGAGGGGCATCCCCCCTCCCATCTCACGTCCCACGGCCTGTCACGCGGTGACAGGGGGGAGCCGGGACCGGAGGGGCATCCCCCCTCCCATCTCACGTCCCGCGGCCTAGGGGGGAGCCGGGACCGGAGGGGCATCCCATCTCACGTCCCGCGGCCTGTCATGCGGTGACAGGGGGGAGCCGGGACCGGAGGGGCATCCCCCCTCCCATCTCACGTCCCGCGGCCTGTCACGCGGTGACAGGGGGGAGCCGGGAGCGGAGGGGCATCCCCCCTCCCATCTCACGTCCCGCGGCCTGTCACGCGGTGACAGGGGGGAGCCGGGAGCGGAGGAGCAAGAGCAGCACGTAGCATGTGGAGGGAGGGGGAGCTCACCCGTCCTGCCGCTTCCTCACTCATCCTGCCGCTGCCTCACTGATCCGGCCGCTGCCTCACTCATCCGGCCGCTCCCATGTGGATGTGAGGCGGGAGGCCGCGTGTTGTGGCCGCTCCCCCGCGTGTGTCCCGGGCGCTCGCTCTGCTCCCCCGCTGACTGTAGCGGCGCCGGGGTGTGAGCTTGGGGGGGTGTGTGCTTGGGGGGGATGAGCTTGGGGGGGGGGGGGTGAGGTGTGTGTGAGCTTGGGGGGGTGGGAATGTCTGTGTGTGTGTGTGTACATGGGACTCCGGGTAAGTTCGGGCACAGGGAGGGTCGGGGGGGTGTGGAAGTTGAGGTGCGGTCCAGCTGACGGGGGAGAGTGAGGGGTACCGGGAGGGGATTGTGTTTGTGTCTCCCCGTCCGTGTGTGTGTGTCCCTGTGTGTGTGTGTGTGTGTCCCTGTGTGTCCTTTGGCCCGTCACTCCGCCTCAGGCCAATGAGAGGTGTGCGGGGGCGGGCCAAGGGACCAATGAGATTTCCCCTAGGGACACCGGACATCCAGGCAGGCAGGCAGGCATACAGTGCTTTCACTAATATAGTATAAGATGTAAGTCCCCGCTCACGTGGTGCGCTCGGGCACGCACGCTCAGTCGCGATCGGCGCTTACCAAAACAAAAAATCTATACTTACCGCGCACTCAGCTGGCCCGCAATGCCCCCCCCTGCCTCCCTGCGTACAATAGGACACCCGACGCTCATGCTTGCAGCACTCTCCAAATATGAGCGCGCTCAGCATCAGCGGGGACTTAGCTTTACACAGCAGCAGCCAATCAGGATGAGGAATCTGCCCAGCCCCCTAGCAGCAGCAGCCCTGCTCTATCCTTTCTCAGGGGAAATCCCACGATTGGTTACTAAGTCCAGAGAGGTAATACCGATATACACATATATGTCCAGTATTATCTCTCATTTTTTACTGGACCGAGTAACCAAATACCAGGCTGTCCGGTTAAATACCGGACACCTGGCAACCCTAAGTACAGTATGGGGTTTTTATACCCACCAAGAATGTCTGCTGGTTTTTACTTGGTGGAGGGAAGGTGGCCAGACCAGTGTCATCTGGCCTACGAGTGTGTGGATCTCTCCAATGTTATTTTTTTTAATGAACTGTATTTGAAGACGAAACAAAGCAGCAACATATCCCCAAGTCAGAAGTTTTTATATTCCTGTTATATGAAGCTGGAAGGCATCAATGCCATAATTTTGGAAACAGCTACACTATTGTCATTAACAGTGATAAATGCATAGCGATAAACAATATTACTTTTTTCCACGCTTTTATTTTTTTTTTGAAGCAGTGGTATCCAGATACTGTCCAAAGGGGTCTCCTAAATATAATGTATAGCTTGTTTAAAAATGCTATTTGTACTGCTCTTCATATTTCTGTTGCCTATCTGGATGAACAACTCTTTGATCACTAGCTAAAGGCTCATTTCAAGGTCTTCTATTTTTCCAGCTTTGCTGTGAAAAGAAACAGCAGATGATTTATCACTGAGAAAAATCCCCATTGAAAAATAAGTATTTTTTATAATGTGATAAATCGGGTGCCTGTTCTGCTGTGGTGAAAGTATGCAGCAAAACTTTGATAAATGACAACAGTGTCCTACCCATACACAAATACATTCATGCAACAGTGTCCTACCCATACACAAATACATTCATGCTAATATTGTTTTTATAATTTGCTGCCAGGAGTCCTGAGCTGCTACGAACGGAACGCTCTTTCTCCGTTGAAGGAAGACTCTCATCCACTGACTCCAATAAAGCTTCAAGTGGTGATGTTTCTCCTTACGACAATAATTCCCCCGTTTTGTCTGAACGATCTCCACTGGCAAGACAAGAAGATATTGTTAGCCCCGACAAGCTTTTCAAGGCGTCTGAACATCATTCATTGGTTGGGCCTTTACTGTCCAAGACCAGCGAAAGCTCTCCTGTACAACAGAATACAAAAGGTAAGATTGAACGTCTGGTAATTGTTGTTCTTTATATATTTGCAAAATGTTTATGTAGACTATAAATAGATTCCTATTCTGTTGGCTTCCCCATATTCAACTGGGCTTACACGGCTATTTCTACTTGATTGACAATAAGAGAAATACAAATAGAGTGAAAAAGTATCTCCAAGAAGACATAGAAAAAAAAAACATGTTAACTTTCTATAATACTAACAAATTAATTATTTTCAATTTTTGGTTGTAAGAAATTATTCAGTATGTGGCAGATATGGCTTAAATAACAGATATTACACCCATGTAAACATCACACATTAACTTTCATTGTGCAGTCATCATTGTTGCATTATTAATACATCATCGCCAAGCTACCAATTTATGAACTAAAGCACCGAAAAATGTTACCACACGTCAGTGAGCTTTACTTGATTAGATTTGACATTAACCTCGATACAGTGCAGTAAATGTACTGTTTATACTACATTTCTTAGTAATCATACCTCCCCAATTCTCTCTCCCTGTTACTTGTCGTAGAATGACCTTGCATTGTACGTCCTGTAATATAATGCAGTAACCTACTTCCTGAACTTCAACACCTTCACTTACACTAACTAGACTCAAACAGATGTTATCAATGTTTCACTTGCTTCCTTTTAAGGAAAATATGCCAAGAACTGTTTCCAGTAGTGGCCACAATTCACTTGTATACCTGGCGTACCTTTACTTTAAGTTCTGAACCGTCACTTCATGTGTGACTCTACAAGGACATCCCAATAAATATTGTTTAGATTTAGTTTATTTTTCTCTCTCCAATAGACTGTGTTAACCATTTAAAACATTGAATTGTACAGAACAACAGGAAAAGCTAAGAGTTTGTTAGACAGCTGAAACAGACCACCAATCTTGTTTAACCCTTTTTGCTATCAGAAAAGCCAGAAATGCATTGCAATCTAAGCCTCCTCGGGTAGCGAAGGGGTTAAACAAATACAATTCTACAGTAAACACGTGCATGCAGTATATTAAAAGGTAAGCATACAATAAAATAAAATATATATATTGCAATTGTTGTGTTTAATATAATGGTTTAAACAAGAACCCTTATAGAGTTGTACAGGCGTAACATAGTTGTCAAGAATAATATTTGTTTAATGGTAAGGTGTACTTATGCAGTATTTTATTAGTAGGCATACAGTATTTAAATGATTAATGTAAGTAAAGTAGCACTAAAAGTTGAAGCACCACCAAGTGTAGTCTATTAAAATAATTCCTGAGTTTGAACACCAGTCAGAGAAGAGGCCCCAAATTCACTAACTAGTACTGGGGCTCAGTGCACCTGAAGCCCATTCAAGTTAATAGCTTTACACTTCGCACTTTTCTGACATATTCCCTCTGAGGGAGGTGGGAGGCCCTCTCATCCATTAAAATAAAGGGAACATAAGGTGTGCTACGGCTGTATGCTATTTCGTTAATCTGAGTTTTACTGCAGATGTCCATAAAGAACAAAAGGAATTGCCAAATAGGCTATTAAGTGCAATATCCTGCAACCCAATAGTCCAGCACTGGAAGGTATTGGAGAGTATAGAACAGAGCATCTATGGAGCTAGACCGTTCTATCGATCCACTCCTTGATTCTGTCATTGGGAAAGGTACATGGATAATAATTATACAGATTGCATTTATGTCCATCTTCCTAATAGCCATTATGTTTGGTGAATGCACTTTCATGAATTCTTACAGTCTACTTATCTTAAATGTAAATGGTTATCTTAACTGTGTATTCCATAATGAGTGAGACATTATACTCATTAAAAGATGTACTAACTATACACTTTCAGCGCTATACAAGAACAAACAATTATAATTATTATTCATTTATACATTATTTATCGAATAGTGAATGTATTATCTATTGATTCTGTTACAAAATATTTATGTTCTTTTCAAACAAATGAATCCCATCTTCTTTCAGAAGTTCCAGAGGAAAACTTCGACATATGGGGCACTTGGCATTCGACACTGAAATCGGCATCCAAAGATCAAGGAATAACAGGTACAACAAGCAACGTGTCCTTAATAAGAGTGAATAAATATTTGTTGCACAGTGAAATGCAATTGTATCTTTTGAGATTCAGCTGTGTTCCAGTTTAAAATAGATAAATACTGTACCAAGAAGGTATACAGTATAACATATAGCTGATAGGCACTTATTGATAAAGCATGCACCTCTGCTGAATATTTTCTTATCTTTCTGTTTTAAAAGGTTCATATGGGGACATCTATGAAAGTAGCTCCTTACAGCAGAGACAGTGTTCTCTTTCCCAGGGTAACCTGGCACAAAACTGGCCATTGTGCAAAACCTCAACAGAACTAGACAATGGAAAGCCACTTGTGCGAAGGAATCATACATCAACTGCTGCACCTGAGTTTCGCCCACACATCCCAGTGACACGAGTTTGCAGCACTCCTCAAATAGAGACGGCCAAGAGAAGCTTAGACCACTTGCAATCACGATCTGAGCAACACTTGACCTCGAGCAGTGCAGAAGACATCACTGAGGAGGATCATCGTTTAGCTTGCCTTCAAAATAAAGCTAAACCTTTGAATTTACGACATGCAGACGTCACTAAGCATGATGCAAGGCTCCCTCCTCCCTACCCTGGCCCATTAAAACAAAGTACCGCACAGCCTCACCGGTCCCCAGTATTTTCTGCCGAGCAGGCATTATGGAGATTACCACGGCCTGATACAGTTGTTGGGACTACAATGGAAAGGGCCCCATCCACTGACCAGTCGGTTCACAATAGACAGATTCCAACCAACAACCAGAACAGTAAAAACTTGGCTGAACAAGACTGGCAAGAATGGCAAAGAGAAAGATGGCAAATTTGGGAGCTTTTGTCAGCAGATAATCCAGATACTCTACCTGAAACACTAGTATGATAGACATAGGAAAAAACAAGGGACAGAACCTCTGTAGCTTGATTAGCAACTGAAAATGTTTTTTCTACACATTTTTAACTTTGATTTAAAATACTTTACAACTCTTCTTTTGGAACCATTTTTTTCCATTTATACCTATATATCACTGCCAACTATTATTATTTTTATAAATCTAGCTTTTGACAGAGAACATTGCCATTCAAATATAATAACTCTGTTCATAATCTGTGGTGTATGATAAAAGAAAAAAGAAACGGTTCAGTGGCTGAGTAGCCTGGTGGTATGGTATTTTTACATATGCATTTCTTATGATTGTGTATTCTATAATGGGTTAAGGATGATAATCATATACTTTGCGGGCACATAGAGAAAAACAAATGAACATTTGTGATTGCTTTTCTTCTTTACTGCACTTGTTTTGCCATGATAATCCTGTAATGTTATAAAATGTGCACAAGCTGGTTTCTGTGCTTTTAAACCGGGGAGATGAAACATTCCCTCTCACATTGCTAAAGAAAACAAAATACCGTAACTAGACCTGAAAAGCCATATTGTGGGAACACTAACAGGGCAGAAATGTGTTCTCACAAACGTTTCATGCCCTCTTCTCTATATTGGCCTATGAGTAAAACTACATTTGTTCGTTATATTTTTTTATCGTGTACATTTTATTAGAAAACAATTTGGTTGAGATGTCCCCAGAACCATCTATGTTAACCCCATCAGTGCTGCCGGGGCCTGAAATGAAACGCATACTGGTCACTTCAGCACTGCAGTGGTTAATCATGGTTAATGTATGCAGCATATAATATATATCCTGTGTAGTTTCATATATTGTTTCCCAACAATAAACTGGAATCACAGTAGCTTAGAGAAAATATACATTTAATTTTGGCATGTCATCCCAAAAACAATGTTGCTTTTCATTTTGCCCAAGGCATCAGTATTAAAGTATTTAAAGTATATATTTTTATATAGGATTCATGCTAAGATTACCAAAAGAAAATTGGAAACAAAAAATAGGTATTTTAGGTATTTTAAGATTGTGCCATAATTGTCGGTGAGTTTACTGTAATTACTTAAATACAGTATGTGCACGATGGTCAACTTTTCAGTTGAAAAATGTGTTGTCACCAATAAATGTAAAATATAACAGTATTGTAAACAAGGGAACTGGGTTTTTATGAAATATGGTAGTGTTACCAACAACGAGGGTGAGGATCTTTTTAAGCGGTGTACTATCTCTGAAAACCTAAATTGTGCCATATACGTTGAATAAAACGAAAAGCAAAATGATTTTTAGGACATTGCTTAGATGTTATAGGTACAACCAAAATGTTAATGGCTTTATGCATCATACACAATGTAGCTTTCGTGACAAGGCCTTATGCGAGGTGTTCCCACGCAGAATGCAATAATTCTGCACTGAATGCTGACAAATGTAATATATTAGGAATGTTTTTGTTGTCTTCTCTATGTATATACATATTTCATTGTAGATATAGTACAGTATTATACAGGTACTTCATGACAAGTTACACAAATTATCACAAATTTACAGATCCAGTCAAAAGGGATTCTGATTTTGGACTGTAACAAATTGAACTTGGGTTATTTTTTTATTTTTATGTGACCCATGGTACATAAATAAACTTCTATATCTAACGATTTAAGATCTAACAATCCAATGTTTAATTTCAGGGAAGTAAAACCAAATATTCGTTTCTACTAAAGGAGCACACACTGCATGTTGAAACACAAATGGAGTTAGTTCCAGAAAATGGTAAAATGCTAAAGGAGATCTTACAACACTGCATTCTCTTTCATGATCCAGCATGTAAACCCATCGAAAGAACTTATCTTAGTTGCCAGTATGGCTCTCTACTAAGCCCTCGCTAGGTGATGATAGATTATGTTTCATACTCCAGTCATGTTACTAGGGTGAAGCCATCTTCTGCACTATTTTGCTAGCGCTTTTATTCCCCATCAAAAGTAGTGACCGTAGCAAAAAGTTGCTTGTGGCCATATTCTATTATTAAAATATGAATGGTAGCTCTGCGCAGGATCAACAAAATGAAACAGTGTTATTAAAGTAAGTTAATTTCCCGGTGTTAACTCAATTTGTGTTGGCATTATAATGATTCTAATGAGGGTGTGATGACGCAGTTCTTAAAGGATTGATTTTTCAGACATCTGTTTCTGAATGAAAAATTATCAGTGTGAAAATTATACTTAATATGCATGGCTGCTGGAGGTGCCTGTGACACACTGCTGGGCAATCGGTTTCAGGCTCCTCTAGCAGTGAAGTACGTAAGCATGTTTGGTTAGTAAGGGAATACGTGCGGCAAATGGATTTTCAATAATTATATTAGTATTTAAATAAATGTATCTGACAGTCTGTGGCTGTACGTAGGAAAGTTAATGATGGGCACATGCTAGTAAGCTATTCACAATATGTTTGGAAAACAGCAAACTGCTTAATAAAGATATGTATATGATTGTGCATGTCTGTTTTGGTTGAAATGTTGGAAAAGTGAGATGGTTGTTGTTACATTTATGGTGCAGCCATACACTACATTGCACAGCAAGTCTGCCAATTCACTAAAATAATTAAAGAAGCAATCAGCGATGATCACCTTACAAATCATTGTTTACGTTTTTTTTGGTGCTTTTTAAACCTTCTGGAACCAGGCTCTTGGTGTCGGATTTTTGGGGGGAATCTTTGTCCCATTTTCTTTTTCTCGGATGCTAATCACTTACAAATTTGGTTCAAAGCAGGCAAAAACACAGCTTGAGATATGTATGTATGTATGTATATATTGTATTGTATGTCTTTATTTGTATAGCGCCATTAATGCACATAGCGCTTCACAGTAGTAATACATGTGGTAATCATATAAATAATAAATAACTAAATAATAAATAAATATAATTAATATTATATATATATATATATATATATATATATATATATATATATATATATATATATATATATATATACAAACACACACACACACACACAATACCATTTTTAGGCGAAATCAAGGACAGCACTCAGGTAAGTCAGGTAAACGAATTTTGTATTAGAAACAAAATGACACAGGTAAAAGACGTTTCGGTCCCCCAAACGGGACCTTTCTCAAGGTGGTGCACCACCTGACTTACTTACTGACTGACTTGGTTGGTCGGTGATTGCCTGGCGGGGTGGGTGACTGACTGCCAGGGTGGGTTACTGACCTTGACTGGGGGGGGGTGCTGCTTCCTGCCCGCCAGATGCTTCAGAGGAAGGTTTGTCCTCCCTCCCCCCCCCCCTGCCCCGATCCCTGTGGCTGCTGCTCGGAGGGGAGGCGTGAGGTAGGCTTGGAGGGGGAGACGAGACTGGCGGGAGCTGGGGAGCCGGGTTGGTGGGCGCAGGGGGAGCCGGGTTGACGGGCACTGGCTCGACATAGCACTTCCCCTCTGTCCCACTTTGGGAGCGGGGGGGAAGCGGTTCAACAGGCAGCATTTGCCGCGCTTCCCCCCCGGCCACTGGTCCACGTGGTTGCTGCCCGGGACGGGAGGTAGGCATGTGGAGAACAAGGTGGTTGTGCGCTTGCCACGGCGCATCCCCCTCCAGCCCACATTCCTCTCGGGTGCCCATACGGACGGGGAGACAGGACTAGGGGGCAGCGAAGAAGGGGGTGGGTGATTGGGGAGGGCCGGACGCCACTCATCCCAGCCCTGCAGCCCAGACACCCTGCTTCCCTGCGCATGCACACAGGGATCTCCGGACGTCACTTGATACACTATTGCCATCAACAGCTTGAGTCTGGAGCTCGGCGTCTGGCAGCAGGGGTCGGCGTCTCTCTTCTCTGCCGCGAATCCTTCTGACACCTCCCCGATGATGTCACTGCCACATCAAGGACTCCTCAATACCAGCAGACGCAATTAGGCTCCACCCTATGCATTTTGTGACTTGGAGTGTCACTTCCTCTGGGGATTTGGAGCTCTTCTAATTGCAGGACTAGACACATTGTAAGTGTGATTTATTTTGTCTTGTGGTTTATTAAAGTGTCCCCACTGCACTCCGCTATATTTATCTCATTACTTTTGGGGTAATACGTGCTGGTATATGGTGTGAGGACTTTATTGGAGATCGTGCTGGGGATTGCGTGGGATTCGTGGATTCAGGGAGACGATCGGTGGCTGAAGCAGTTTATATCCACTACAATCATTATTAGAGCATGCTGTAAGTAGGCATATTTAGATCGTGGAGAGGAAGTTTCTGCTGTGTGTCTGCTGCGCACTGGTCTTTTTTCTCATACCCTAGGACAGGGGTGCACAAACTTTTTTTTTTTACTGCGCCCCCCCCCCCCCGCCTTCTCTCCGTTGTTGCACCCATCCCCTTACCTCGCGTGTGATGCCACGTGACGTCACATTACCATGGCAACCGTGATGTCACATGACCCGGTGTTACCACATGTCCTGAAGCCGGCTGAATCTCAATCAGTAGAGGTTACAGAGGGCTTGCGCGGTCCCCCAGCATTTATTTATATGCCTTGGCGAAGAGCGCAGGACCTCTGCAACTGCCCACGCCCCCCCAAAAAATCTCTTGCCCTCCCCTAGGGGGTGCGGCCCCCAGTTTGCACACCTCTGCTCTAGGAGAAGCATTTTTGAGGAAAGATACTTCAGGATCTACACCCCTTGACTGTTTTGGACATTCCATGAACATTGGGACAGGTATATCAGTATCTTTAACCCCTTTTTGCGCCGGGGATTGCATTTTCTATTGTCATCACTGAACATCCCTGCCAGCAAGCTGCTCCTAACCCGGCCTGAGTTCAGCGTGGAGGCAGGTCAGTGACACTACAGATGCTACCATTAGTGAGCACTATGTTTATATCTAAATAGGAAAAAATATATACTGTTCCCAAGCGGTCACCCATCCAAGTGCTAACCGCGCTCGATGTTGCATAACTTCAGTGATCAGATTGGAACCGGTGTGTTCATCATGGTATGGCTGTTGGCAACAAAAGTATTCATATTTTGTAATATAAAGCAAAGCGTTAGGTAATGATTATAAGATCGCGATGTGGTTCTATAAAAAAAAACTGACAAATTGGGTAGATACTTATACTGTATTATAAGTCATATATTATCTAATCTTATATTTTCATTATACTGATGGCTACAGCAAAGCGTGGATACTATAGTGAGTGATTGTACCGCTGATCAACTTGGATTCCCGGGAGAATTATTAAACAGTCTTACTCCAACAAGAATGCCTCCTCATGAACTGAAACTTAAAGTAGGAGCCGTTATAATGCTCTTTAGAAACCTAATGCAATTGTGAGGACTATGTAATGGTACAAGACTTGCTGTTACTCGAATACAAACACACAATCGAAGCAAAAGTGATCAGTGCAGCAAACTCGGACACGGTACTTATTCCAAGAATCCCACTCATTCCATCAGACACAAACGTACCATTCTGTTTCCAACAGAAACAATTTCCCATACGATTGGGGGTTTTCAATGACAATAAGTCAAAAGGTCAAACATTTCATAAAATATGCCTTAACCTACCTACTGTAAGCCTGTTTTTTTAGTCAAACAATTATATGTTGCTCGATCAAGAGTCTGATCATTTGATTCACTTCGTGTTTTGTCTGAAAAGAACCCTGAAATTGACAATTGTCCTTAGAGAATTTTTTGATAAAAAAAAAAATGTGTGATTCTTTCATTGATAGATGTGTAGAACGCCAGTGCATCAGAAAGACAAGTCCTTAGTGTATTCGTAACACCTGCAGTTGAGAAGCTCCTAATAATCTGTATAACACAATAAAGTTACCCTAATAGGGCTTAAGGGACTGGTACTTATTGCCACAGGCACCAATAAAGAATAGTACAATAAATGTCCCATATAGTGAGAATGAAGGGCTATGGCAACCCACAAGTATAACTCACTTTTGAATTGCAGAATCCAGGGGAGTTTTCTTTAGCAGGAATAAATAGCGTGCAGTCCACCAGTAACAGGAGCAGAACAGGAGAAAAAATGGCAGTGCACTGCCAAGAAAACCAGGAGGAGGCACACGGCAGCAGAAGAAAAGATTTATTTATGCCATAAAAAGATTGGACAAAGGTCCCCCCTAGCCCCAACAAGTAACCACCTAAGCGTTTTGGGCTCTGCCCTTTCTCAAGGTGTGAAACGCGTAGGTGGTTAGTTGATGGGGCTAGGGGGGGACCTTTGTCCAATCTTTTAATGGCATAAATAAATCTTTGCTTCTGCTGTCGTGAGCCTCTTCCTGGTTTTCTTGGCAGTGCACTGCCGTTTTTTCTCTTGTTTAATTGATAACCTTTAAGATCTGCAAGATAGGTATATGTTACGCCAGGTACAGCTAGTATTATTCTATATTTTTACATTTACAGAATCTAGTCTGGGGGGGTTACATGGAGTTGAACCACGATAATCCAGCCCATGGGAACTCCTGATTCCTGAGCTATTTAAGGTTGTATTGAGTTACATATAAGAAAGCCCCAACATCATCTCTCAATTGGCCACCGGAGCAAGGTTAACCGAGTAATTCATATCGACCCCCTGCTTTCCGTGAGACATCCAAAGGGGGTGCGCACTGCTGGTATCTTGCCAAAGTTTAAAGCTCCCGCGGGACAATAGGAAGCCACACCAGATGACATCACAGCTTCTTATTGGCTCACAGTGCGGGAGCTTTGAAACTCCGCCAATAGATGAATCCTGGTATCCAAGCGACTACTGGCACCTAATATGGAGGTAAGTATCTCCGGAAGCAGGGGGTCCCCGAAGCTGAAATTAATGGGCTTCAGTGCCGGAGACCCCCTGCTTCTACGCTATGTAAAAGAAACAGCACCTTTAATTGACACTCTAAGGAGGTAAGGGTGGAGCAGACATTATGGAGATTCTAGGTTAGCATTGGAAGTTAAATCATGCCTTGTAATATTTCAATTTAGTTTGGGGCATAGAGATACTATGTATGTAAATTGAAATAGCACGTTGGACTTGCACTAATAGGGTACTACATGGAGAAACAGTTGCCGACATGACAAGGACATAAAAGCAGGTGAAGTGGAGGCTTGAGTCAGACATGCTTGGGGAAGAGCAAAGAATGTGGGAAAGCTTGTAGCAGGAGATTAAAGTTAAGATGTAGAGAGGGCCAGAGGTGTGTAATGGATTGAAGGACAGGAGAGAGCCAGGCGAAATTTTAATAAGGAGCCAGCAGAGGGGCTTGAAGAGGGACTGGCAGTGGCAAATTTGGGAGAGAATGTGAAATGGTTCAAAGTAAAGTATTTATAACTTATGGAAGATAGAAAGCAGATGAGTGAAGGCAATTACAGAAGTATAGGAAGGTGTGTACAGTATGGATGTTTCAGCTTTTGCGTTAGAAAAGAAGTGTACAGTATAATAGCTACAGTCTGTGTAGGATAAAATGACATGGGATTTTAGAATAGTATAAATGTGAGCAGAGTATCCAAACTTGTCAAGATTCAATTCAATCAGATTTGCGAGAAAAGGGACAATGGCAACACCCCACCCCCCAAATGTATCAAGTTGATTAAAAAAGTATATAGGTATTCTGCAGCTCAAAGATTATAAGTAGCAGAAATGAACTTGGGAGCTCTCTAAAGTAATACTGCGAAGGTTAAAACCAAGGATACACTGTGCTGAAGTCATACTAGAAAAAAAGACAGTGGATCTGATAAAAAGTTTAGACGTAGTTGCAAAAAACAGTAAAGATAGTGCTGCAGTATTGCTATTTCTGTGGTCTCCTTGCAAAATAGCAAATATCCTCTTCTTGAATACAACTGTCTTTGGAACCGTGGAGGGAGGAAAATGAAGGTTTGGGTGTATGGCTGTTGCAATGCTGCACTAGAAGACCCCCTGGTTCTAAAGCCCTAGAAAAAAAAAGAGAAAACGAGCCATGGAGAGGATTACTGCTTTAAGCACAAGAAAGGCTGAAAATGATCTAGGGTTGGCAGTGATCAAATCCCGACTCGGGGGAAGAAGCCAAACAATAGAGGAAAAATAGAATCACTTCCCATGCCATATACTGTACAGGGCTACAGGTTGGTAAATTACTTGAGAGGTTTTCTAAATTGATTTATTTATAAAATGTTTTACCAGGAAGTAATACATTGAGAGTCACCTCTTATTTTCAAGTATGTCCTAGGCATAGAGTTAAGATGACAAATAATACATGGTTACAAATACATAGTTACATAAGTGAACAGGGTATACAAGACATTGCATGCACAGTTAAAGATAATATATATTACAGGCGTATGTAACAGTTACAGGCCAGATTAAAATGTGAGACAGATTTAGTTTTGAAAGAACTTAAACTGGTGGTGGCTGTGAGAGTCTCCGGTAGGTTGTTCCAGTTTTGGGGTGCACGGTAAGAGAAGGAGGAGCGGCCGGATACTTTGCTGAACCCTGGGACCATGAACAGTCTTTTGGAGTCAGATCTCAGATAAGTGCTGCATGTGGTAGGGGTGAGGAGCTTGTTCAGATAGACGGGTAGCTTGCCCTAAAAGTATTTGAAGGCAAGAAAGGAAAGATGAACTTTGCACCTACACTGAAGTGATGAGCAATCTAGTTCTTTGAGCATTTCACAGTGATGTGTGCTGTAGTTGCATTTGAGAACGAAACGACAAATTGAATTGTAGAGGGTATCCAGTTTGCCAAGGTGGGTTTGGGGTGCCGAGCCGTATACTATGTCTCCTTAGTCAATAATTGGCATTAGAATCTGCTGTGCGATACGCTTTCTGACTAGCAGACTTAGGGAGGATTAGTTCCTGTAAAATACACCTAGTTTGGCATAGGCTTTGGATGTCAGGGTATCAATCTGCATCCTAAATGTTAAATGGGAGTCAAACCATATGCCCAAGTATTTAAAACTAGTAACAGGAGTTAGGGTGGTATTAGTGTTGGTTCTGATCTGGAGCCCAGTCATTGGAAACTTAAAAAATTTAGCCTTGGTTCCAAATGGCTTAATTGTTTTTAGAAAAAGTATTGATGCGAGTTTAGCACACCTTACAACAAAGGCTCCATTTCCCTAAAGATGCTGAGTGTTGTTTATCCACACGCAAACTGCTAGAAAATCATGGGCTCTATAGGAAACCATACTTAAACTTGCATGGACTGACAATATTGGAATATTTTAGAGCAATGAAATCCCAAGAGGGGTTTTGAAAGAAAAAAAGAAATAAATCTACCCATGATTGAGTGAAAAAACAAATAATTTTGTACTAAATGAACTGAGATACTTAAATTATGCTCTATGGATTTGATCCTATTGGTCATTGAAGAAGTAAAAGAGCAATTATGTCATGCTAATAGAGAGATTACAGTAATAAAATTGAGTTCCCCGAGAAGAAGCAAACAACTTCCTGTTACAAATGGAGAAAGAACTGGGTAAATACTGTATACTGCCCAACTTAAACAATTCAAGAGAGATAAATATCTCAAGTTATGCAAAAACTGCAAAGAAGAGCAGGTCTATCCCTGGTTAAATTGGGAACAACCGCACAATAATCCATTGAGCAGATACAGGCCATGGCAACTATTCATCCGGGGACATTGGAAACCGAGACAACAAAGAGGTAATTCTGACGCTGACCTACAGATAGGAGACAATCAAGTAATTCAAAGTTTGACAGCCAGCCAAGCAACAAGCCAGCAATACAGATTGTCCTACATATCTACCTACTGAGGATAGTCAGGACACAAGTTCAAAGCGTAATGACACACGTAGTCAGAGTTCTTTTTTTAGACAGAGATCGAGGAAGTGGAAGACTCATGGAGAGGCACCAAGAGAACAGCTCGATCCTCCAAGCACGAGGAGCAAAGCCTTCTCTTTAACCTCTCATCAAGGGAGATAAATAGGGGTGAGTTGACGGAGGGAATGGGATATCTTTTTGTCCATCAGCCAAAGTTAATCCATTTTCATTTGAAGTAGATAGTTTTCTTTTTGGGAGACAGATTAAACGAAAACGATTTTTTAAACATACAGATGGCTTATCTGTAAAAAAATCAAGACTCCATTTCAAAGTAAGAAGCACCTTCAACCCACCCTGTAGACAAGCCTCTATTGAGACATACTTTAGATTGCTACAGACTTAGGCTGCGCTGATAGTGCTGGCTAACGCGACTGCGATGTTACGCAGTGCCGTAGCAAGTACATGCAGTCCGTCGCGGGTGCTCATAGTGGGAAGTCAAATGATTTGTACTTTTTTCAGCGACTGCCGAGTGATGTTAGCAGCATGTGAGCGGTTCAGCCAATGAGGGCAAACCGCTCATAGCCACACCCCCTGGTCGCCCTCTCGTCTCCTGCACCATAGTGCAGAAATCGCTATTACAATGGCGACGGCTGACATCACGTGGTCGTGTCGCCTGCACTATAAGTGTAGCCTTAGGCTAAAATGAGTAATGTGAGATATCAATGTAATAATCTGTCAAAAAGAATAGCATTAAAGATGCTACAAAGCGATAAATCGATTATTGAAGTGAAACTTCCTTAGTGGCACCTTATTCGTGATGGGGCAAAAAAGAATTGTGGAGACAGAAATTAAACGGATGTGACGTCAGTGCTGGCAGTTGAGGCCGGGCTGTGTTCTGGCTCAGCCCGACCCCAACACTGACATCACACCCGCTCCACAAATCAGATGCGGCGGCGGCGGCGATAGCCGCCGGCGCCGCTCCTAATCACCCCCCCCCCCCCCGAGCCCCACACCCCCCCCCCCCGAGCCCCACACCCCCCACACACCGTGACATATGCGGCGGCGATAGCCGCCGCTCCTAACTGCCGCTGCCATGCCGCGCAGCCTCTCTCCTCCCTACCTCCGCTTTCCTGCTGACATGCGGCAGCGGCGGCAGCCCTCAAAATTTAATTGGCAGCCGGTGATTCGCTGTCACGTAAGGTGTGTTAAGGGGTATTTAATTCCCCTCATCCGGCACGGGCTCTGTGGTGCTGCCCGCCGTGGAGTACGCTGCTCCGTGGTGGGATAGCTGAGGCTGAGGCTCCACCCCCTGCCCTGTCACTCCTGCTTTGGTAACGGGACCACGTGTCGCCGGGGGGGCTGGGAGTCCGCAGCTCCGTGTCCAAAGATCAGCCTGGGGTAGTGGGAGTCGGGAGGAGGGGGGTAGTGGGAGTCGGGAGGAGGGGGGTAGTGGGAGTCGGGAGGAGGGGGGTAACGGGACCACGTGTCGCCGGGGGGGGGGGCTGGGAGTCCGCAGCTCCGTGTCCGCATTCACACAACACAGAGAGAGAGACACACACTGACCAGCTCCTGGGACCAGGCCCGCTCTCTGTCCCAGCCAAGCGCTCTGCCGGGTTGGAGACTCAGACAGAGCCCCCCTGCGCATGCCATTCCTCCACCGCCGTAACGGCCGCCGCTGCCCGCGCCCGCTGACATGCGCGGTAGTCATGGCGATGCTCACAGGCGGCTCGGAGTCCTCCTTGCGCTGCCGGGTGAATGAGGACGGCTTTCCCCCCCTCCTCCTCCCCCGCTCAACATACTCACCGCCGTCACAGCTAACGAGTGCCGAGATCCTGCACTGGTGCGGCTGCGCCGAACTGCTGCTGCTCTCCGCGGGGGCCCACCAAGTTAAGGAGTTCTCCAGCTTCGAGGCTGGCGCTGCGAACCAGTCGAAGGCTGTGTTCGTGGTGAGCTGCGGGGGTGAGTGGATGGGGTGTACTTCACGGCTGAGGTGATGTGGGCGCCGCTGCTGCTGGTCCCGATCTCCCCACACATATTCCTGGCCCCGGCCTTCTCCTCTCTCTTCCCGCTGCTACCTGGCGGAGACCTGCAGGCTATCAACTGCAGCTGGCCGGACAAGAAGAGGATCCCGGGGTTGAGGACGTGGAGCTGCCCTCCTTGCCCCCCGAGCTACAGCTTCACATCCGGAGCCTGGTTTCAGGACTCAACCACCTGATGGAGGGTATCGGGGTGAGAGAGGAGTGCTTCTCGCCTCCTGCTCCAGTAACGCGGGAAGCGGGGGGGTTTGAGCGTGCCGCTTCCCACGCAGCACTGCCGGAGGGGGGGGGGGCCTCTTAAGCACAGGGGGGGGGGGTGAGAGAGAGTCAGGAGACTCTGCCAGAGCCCCTGCGGTCCGCAGCTCGGGGGGGGGGAGAGAGAGTCAGGAGACTCAGCCAGAGCCCCCGTGGGTCCGCAGCTCGGGGGGGGGGGGGGGGAGAGAGAGTCAGGAGACTCAGCCAGAGCCCACGTGGGTCCGCAGCTCAGGGGGGGGGGGTGGAGAGAGAGTCAGGAGACTTAGCCAGAGCCCCCGTGGGTCCGCAGCTCGGGGGGGGGGGGGGAGAGAGTCAGGAGACTCAGCCATAGCCCCCGTGGGTCCGCAGCTTGGGGGGGGGAGGGGAGAGAGAGTCAGGAGACTCTGCCAGAGCCCCCGTGGTTCCGCAGCTCGGGGGGGGGGGGGTCTTGGGAGGGGAGTCAGGAGAGAGGGGGAAGGACAAAGAAATAGAGACACACATACACATAGACTGACACATACACACACACAGTGCCTGACACACATACACACACACACACACACTGACTGACACACATAAACACACACTGACTGACACACATAAACACACATAAACACACACACACACACACACACACACACACATAAACACACACCCACACACACACTGACTGACTGACTGACACACACACACACACTGACTGACTGACTGACTGACTGACACACACACACACACACTGACTGACACACACACACACACTGACTGACACACACACACTGACTGACACACATACACTGACTGACACACACACACACACACACACACACACACACACTGACTAACACACACACACACTCACACACACTGACTGACACACACACACACACTGACTGACACACACAAACTGGCTGACACACACACACACACTGGCTGACACACACACACTGGCTGACTGACATACACACACACACACACACACACACACTGACTGACACACATACACACACACACACACACACACACACACACACACACACGCTGACTGACACACATACACACACACACACTGACTGACACACACACACACACACTGACTGACACACTGACACACAGACACACATACACACACATACACACACACTGACACACATACACACACACACTGACACACTGACTGACATACACACACACTGACACACTGACTGACATACACACACACACACACATACATACATACACACACACTGACTGACACACACACATACACACACACTGACTGACACACACACACACTGACTGACACACACACACGCACGCACACTGACTGACACACACACATACACACACACTGACTGACTGACACACACGCATGAACACACATACACACACTGACTGACACACATATACACACACTGACTGACACACATACACACACACTGACTGACACACATACACACACACACTGACTGACACACACACACACACACACACACTGACTGACACACATACTGACTGACACACGCACACGCAGTTACACGAGGAATTCACACTTATTGCAAATACAGGGGATGTATGCCAAGCACGCACGTTCTAAGTCCAAATTTATTTGTGTTTTGTCAATGAAATTGTATTTTGATTTTTAATTAAAACATCACAAATACAATTTCTGTGACAAAAGTCAAAGAAGTTTCACTTACTATGCGCGTGCACAGCACACACAGCTTTTTTTTTTATTAAGCCAGCAGATAAGGGGGTGGGGGGAACGGTAATGGTATTAGAAAATAAAGATTACAGGACAGGGAACTTGAATCAACTTAATGATAACATGTTATATACCATTACCAGGCCTCGACAAATTCTAAAAAAAAAAAAACACTTGCCCAAAACAAAAAGTCACTCCAACCCACAAAAAAACTCTCTCACCGCCCGTCATGAGTCTTACCTGTGGCGGGTAAACAGCATGGTGTGGCGTCTCCCGCCATTTTCCTGCTTCTCCCCTGCAACTTGTCAGTGTCTCCCCTGCAGCCTCCCGTTGTCATAGCAACGCTTCATCATTTGATGTCGTGTATCCATTTTCACAGGAGCTGCAGGGGACACACTCGCAAGTTGCAGGGAAATGGCGGGAGAAGCCGCACCACGCCACTACACCCTGCCGCAGGGAACACTTGACAGCAGGCAAAATGCACTCGCCCAAGGTGAGTGGGCGACTGCATTTGCCGAGCCCTGGCCATTACCATCTGATCCCACACCAAAATATACTAATATGGTTTCTCGGACCATTCAGCTTGGTCTTGGTAATTACTGGACAAGATGCAGTTTTCTTAAAGATGGAATATTCGATACGTTCGGTCATTTATGGCCTTCCTAAAAACCATAAAGATTTGATCAACCCGCCATATAGACCAATTATAGCAGCGATTAATTCACTGATGCAACCTCTTTCACAATTTATTGAGTTTTACTTACAGCCTATTATTACAATTTATAACTAGCCTATATTAAAAAAAAACTACTGACAGACACATTATGTTGAGAGTCGATAGTCTCCATCCGGCCAGATTAATTGAAGGTTTACCGATTTCCAGTTTATGAGGGTTATTAGGACTTCTTTGACTGTGAAATTAAATTGACAGATATGTATCAAAGATTTATTGAAAGAGGGTATACTAAGACTTTCCTCAATTGAGCTCTTGCCAAAAGCAAAATTACAAAATCATTGTTTAAAAAGAAAGATCAACATTATTCTTTTTGTGCACACCTATAGCCCAGTATCTAACAAAATTGAGCAGTCAGTTAAACGGCTGTCGGGCATTGTGGAAGGAGATACTGATACTGCAATAGTATTCAACAGAAACCTTTGATGGTTTCTAAGCGGAATATAAATCTTAGAGATCTGCTAGTACGGGAAGATTCAGTTGAAAAATATAGGAATATGGCTAATCCCCTTTCAAATAGAAACGGTTGTTACTCAAGTAATAGCTGTTGTACATGCAGCCATTTTGTAAATACTGTATTTGCTGAAATGCCTGTGTAGCAAGATCTGCATAGGCAAAACTAAAACACCGTTTAGGCAGAGATGTACGGTACACAAGAGCAATATCAAGTGTACAGGCATACCCCGCATTAACGTACGCAATGGGACCGGAGCATGTATGTACTGCACCGACACACTTTATTCGAGCAAATACCTGGTATGTACCTGGCAGATACCTGGAATGCGCCGCTCCTCACCTCTGACAAGCCCCGTTGCATTTGCCTTCCCAGCCTGGGTTCATGCCTGGCTGATGGGCGGCTGATCTGTTAAATGATAATGATTAGGATTTAATAGGCTGCAATGCTTCGCGTGTCTACCAGATGGCATAAATTCATGAATTGTAATGCAGTATATATATATATACTGTGCAGTATAGCAGCCAGCGGGAATAAAATGCTTCAATCCCTGCTTGGAAAATAACTCAATGCACTCGGGCAGAAAACAGTCACAAACCTCAATACACCCGGGTATACCCGAATTCGTGGGACTAGCCAAGCTCGAATAAAGTGTGTCGCCAGTGTAAAGCGAAAATGTACTTAAAGTGAAGCACTACCTTTTCCCACTTATCGATGCATGTACTGTACTGCAATCGTCATATACGTGCATAACTGATGTAAATAACACATGTGTAACAGGCTCTATAGTCTCCCCGCTTGCTTACAGCTTTGGCACAGGTAGGGAGCCGGTATTGCTGTTCAGGTCGTGCTGACAGGCGCATGCATGAGCTGCCGTTTGCCTATTGGGCGATATGTACTTACTCGCGAGTGTACTTAAAGTGAGTGTCCTTAAAGTGGGGTATGCCTGTATTAGAGAGAGCAGAAAAGGGGGTGTTGAAGAAAGACGAAAATCCAGTGGCACTTAATTTTCTGAAAGAGAATCATCAAATGTATACCGAGTGGTATGGTGATAGAGGTTGTGCAGCCATTGTGCCATCCAGGGGACAGAGAGAAATGTCTTCTGCAAAGAGAAGACTATTGGATCTCCACCCTTGATACTCTTGCACATAAAGGTATTAATACTAACCAAAGGTACATATTTTTCCTTGATACCAGACAATAATATACTGTATTACTCCTCTAAATCTGGTGCTACATTAGCAAATCTAGAACAACTCTACCCTCCTCCCCTTTGTATATATCCAAATACAGCATGATATATCCACCAGCAGGTTAATACTGCATAATGGGTGACAGTATATATCAGTGGATGCGGATCATTGGCTTGAATATTTACCTACTATTTTCTACCTCTTTTATCTTTTTTATTTATCTTAGTGGATTTGGATGTCTATAAATATATTGTCCTTGTGAGGGAATTATTTTGGCCCTGGACTAGCCTTAAACTCTTCTGGGTCTGATTTTTTTCTGGCTCTGGACTAGATTTTAGTATACATGTCTATTGACATAATTTATATCTGGTTCCTTGAACGGTATTATTGAATGTTCCAGAATTTGAGACATCAGATTGGGTGTTTGGAAGGACATAGGATATTGTAGTTTAGCATCATTAAGTATACTGTTATTATGAGGACAGCATAGTAATTAAATCGCTGTTGTAAATTCTAAAGAACACAGATTTTGTGATTTTCCTGGAAGATATTAGGCTATTAACTGTAGAAATTGATGTGTGAAACTACATTGTGAAATGAGATGGCGATTATACATCACTAATCATTTCCCAAAGAAAATACAAATATTTTTTGTAGCTGTTGTCTGGTAGCGATAACAATGGATCCACATGTTATTTAATTAGCAATGATACAGTATATGTTGTTGCATCTCTGTTCAGAAGTACATTCTTGTAAATACCGATGTTTATATACTGCAGTTATAAAAATAGATCAACTAAAGATATGTGTATATATGCTTTTTATTAATGGTTTACTTACCTCTTATAATAGATACTGTGTCTACTTTGTCAATGATTAATAAGATGGTTGAAAATATTATTGGAAAACTGTTGGTAATAAATTTAGGACTACAATATGTAGTACAGGCATACCCCGCATTAACGTACGCAATGCGACCGGAGCATGTATGTAAAGTGAAAATGTACTTAAAGTGAAGCACTCCCTTTTACCCACTTTTGATGCATGTAACGTACTGCAATTGTCATATACGTGCATAACTGATGTAAATAACGCATTTGTAACAGGCTCTATAGTCTCCCCGCTTGCGCACAGCTCGGTACAGGTAGGGAACCAGTATTGCTGTTCAGGACGTGCTGACAGGCGCATGCGTGAGCTGCCATTTGCCTATTGAGCGAAATGTACTTACTCGCGAGTGTACTTAAAGTGAGTGTCCTTAAAGCGGGGTATGCCTGTACAATGTTACTATAATGCTGTGGAGATGCAATGTGTGGTTGCTTTAAATTAACCAGTTGGTGTTGTAATAGCAGTACTTATAAATTGTAATGGATATATATAATAATAATATATATATGTATACATACATACATACATACAGAGACAGGATCCCCTGAAGAAATCACTTAGTGTCAAGAAACACGTAGGTTTAACATTGTGTTGCTAAGCAAAGGGCGTATACACAAAGTTACCTACTGCCTGGACTAAGGATATCCGCGGTCACATTCAATTTGTTCCCTGACCTGCCCGGAACCAAGCTACATCGGAGGTGTGTTTCCAGAGGACTTCGCAGACGGCTGTGTTGCACTCTGAGTCCCTGCTGGACGGAGGCTCAGAGAGATCAGTCCGGATAGACAAGGCGGAGGAGCGGAGTTCCAGTGCCAGGGCATGAGTATTATCTCATAACAAGCTCTTATACTTTTGTCGTTTGTGAGTTTAAATTTGTTAAAGCTTTGGAATCATTAAATGTATTTTTTAGACTTAATGCACTAGGATCGGGCGTTTTCTTCTTTATATATATATATATATATATATATATATATATATATATATATACATACATGTAGAGGTATCAGTGTTAGCCGAGCTTCAATAATAAAAAAATAAATAGATGATACCGTTCTGTGTGCGGTACAATGTGGTATCTTCCATATTTTCAGAGGTAACAGTACCGTGTTAGCCGAGCTTGATGCAAAGCCAGTAAACCCACTCACAGACATGTTTCAACCTTGATGGGTATCATCAGTGTGAGGTTGGTTGCTGGCTATGCTAGTTTGAGACTAAGAGTAGGTATTCTCCACACTTATTAAGGTTATGGTGGGTAAAACAAGTGACAAAAACCTATCACAGTAAAGCATATAGCAAATGGAAATATAACTGTATGTTCATTTGCATGTTTTAGGTCTGCAACTCTGTCTTTCACCATTATCGACCAGCACACAGCACCTCCACTGCAGCAAGGGATTCTGGGAAATTACATGCAAATGAGCACACAGTGCCAAATTTTGTCTGTGTTACTATTTTTACCCACCATAACTTTAATAAGTGTGGTGAATACCTACTCTTAGTCTCAAACCAGCATAGCCAGCACAGCCAATCTCACACTGATGATACCCATCAAGGTTGAAACATGTCTGTGAGTGGGTTTACTGGCTTTGCATCTCACCCCAGCCTATGCTTAAAAGCTGTGTTTAAAGCAGCATGCATTGGCTTAAAGCTGCAGTTCAGTCAATATCCTGCATGTGTGGGGTTTTTTTAATAAATCAGTTCTGTACTGTGAGAAAATACTTGTAGCATTTTCTTTTTTTTAAAAAAACAACTTTGTAAGACAATTTTTAATGTATTCTAATGTAACGAGCATTTTTGTTTCTATAGCAACCCTTTAGAAAGGCACAACCCCTTCCTTTTCTGTAACTTTGTGAGTCCTGCCCCCACCACAGCCGTGCACGAGCATGGAGCACAAATGTATCAGTTATTGCCTGGTCACATGATCTTCCCCACAGAATTGTCAGGGCAGCAGCAGAAGAAAAGGAGAGTAGCTCAGAATTAATTAATTAAACCTTATTCCATTGCACGTGTGTAGTTAATGTTAAATATTAACAACTCATTTAAAATCAAATCTGTATATATCATACAGTAAACAATATGTATATTTAATTTTGTGTGTATGTGAATGTGTACAATTCAATGTGTGTGTTATTAAAATTAATAATGGCTTGTTCTTGTATAGCGCTGCTAGTTTTACATAGCACTTTACAGAGACATTTTGCATACACAGGGCCCTGCGGAGCTTGGGTGTGTATGTATGTGTGTGTATGATATAGATATATATGCACACGCACGCATATACATGCACACATACACATGTGCACACACACATACACATGCGCACACATACATGCACACACACGCACACATATACATGCGCACACGCACACATATACACACACACATGAACATGCGCACGCAAACATGCGCACACGCACATGAACATGCGCACACGCACACATACATGCGCACACGCACTTATACACGCACAAACATGCGCACACGCACACATAAACATGCGCACACATACATAGACACGCACACACAGTGTGTATGTATATGTGTGTATATATTTATGGTATTGCTAGACCTGAGGAAGAGAGGAAAACTCTTGAAAGCTTGTCCCATGACACAAATTCTTGGTCCAAATAAAAAAAGGTATCAACAAATACTGAAGAACTCATATATTCTGGTGTGTGTATGTATGTATGTAATATATATATATGTATATATATATGTATGTATCTGCAGAAAAGAGAGAGGAGAGAGCGCACGCCCCATAGTATAAAACCGTAAATTTATTGAGGGGAAGGGGGGGGAAAATGCACTCGCAAGGGTACAAGGTTTAAAAGCATTTCGTGATCATAATCACCACCATCCGGTAACTGCACTTGATTCATTAGAAGACCCTTGATCTCGAAGATGGAGGAACCACAATCTAACAAGATGTCCAGGGTAAGTGGATAGTTCGGAAACAAGTTCCAGAGATCCCAAAGAATAACACCTTGCTGGCAGGCCTCTGTGGCTCGAGTCGGTCTTCTCCTGCGCTCCGTGATGACGTAGTGTCTATGCGTCTTACGTGATGACGCTCCCTGACGCGTTTCGTCACACACGGGTGACTTTTTCAAAGGGTGGTGGGGGAGGATAGTACGGCCACATATATATACCCTAATGGTTCCGTAACCCGCCCTCAATCAGCTGACTAAAATACTAAAGATAATTGGAGCTGAAATAGCTTCTAGTGACACAATAGAGTATTATAAGACTGAGAGAGAAAAAAACTGCTATTAGAACTGATGGAACTAATACCCGCAATAAGGAGCATGAGAGAGACTAATAGTACATGTTGAAACCATACACAGTAAATTACACACAATATACTACATTAAAGGCACGATACAAAACTATTATAACAATATAAAAAGTTAAAAATATTACAAAACTGAAGACTAAACATAAAATAAACTAATATGAAAAGATCAAATAGTAATTATATTAATAATTAATGCTAGTTAGTATTCAATTCATCAAAATGGGAATAGGACTAATATTACCATAGGAAAAAACCTCAATGGAATAATGATAACTCAATGATAATATGTAATGTGCCTAGACTATAAATAATATACTAGGAGATCCCTATAACAAAATGTGATGTGAAAATCAAAACCTAAATGTGAAAAGAGAAACAACGAAACATATAGTAGTGAAAATTATATGGAATTGTGTGTATATGATTGTAGAGGGAGAAAGGGGGTGGCCCGGTATTAAAGGGGTTGCACCCCATATGGCCATCCCGAGCTCACCAGAGAGACAAGGGGTTAACTGGACTGCGGTCCAGGGATGAGGTTTGCACCTTGTTATTGTGACGATGGGGAGGATTTGGCCCGGGATTAAAGGGGTTACACCCCAATTGGCCACCCTCTAACCTCACCAGGGAGACAAGGGGTTAACTGGGCTGAGGCCCAGAAATGTGATTTTACCCTTGTTATAACCTGAAAATGTGTATTCCACTGTTCCCCTGTTTTATTGTTATATCAGTGTCTGCATAACACACACACTAGGATTCATCCGGGAGTACAGGGGTTAATAGTTCTTTAGTGATTATAGCCCTTTGTGTAATTTTCCCGCCTTTTCAGGCACCATTTTGCAGGGTCCCATAAGCCGCCATTGGAGCTCCATGTGTTTCAATGGCGAATCTTGCTGTTTGGGTCCTGTTTCCTGTGAAGACCAGCAGATGGTGTCCGAGACGAGGCGCGGCGGTTTCCCATTGTAAGTCAATGGCTTCAATGGAAATCCCTCGAAGGAGCTTTCCAGGAACGAGTTGGCTGCCGTTCAAACCGCAAAACCACAAAGCGGATACATTTTCAATAAGAGAGCTTTGATCACTTAGCAGTCAAGTTCAACGTGTGGCGTGGGAATAAACAGTTCTAGAGCACATAGAAATAAAATTCTTGTTGCCCCTAGTTCCTAGACCCCCCACTTGACCACAACCGGGTCCCCGAATCCTGGACCCCCGATAAGGGTCGAACCGAGAAGAGCGGGTCGCGCCATAGGTTCCAATGGCGGCGGCAGAAACAGCTCCAGAAATCGACTAAGTGTGAAAAGCTGAAATTTGGGAATCCATAGCTCCGGTTCCGGAGGGTCCAGAGGATCAGGGTTTGAGTATCTGTAGTCACTGCTCCGGCATCGCTGCAGAACCATCCTTGACCCTCTTGGACCAACCCGACGGAGTATTGACCCCCTTGAAAGTTCGGGACTTTTCCCATAGACTCCAATGGCGGCCAATCTCCATTGACCGGCTATGGCGGAAAACCCCCATTGACTTCAACGGCGGCGTTGCCCCGTTGAAAGTCTATGGCGGCGGATTCCCATAGCCGCCAACGGCGGCGGTTTGCCATTGTTTTCAATGGGGATTTAGTGAAAAACGTGATTTAATTTACAGCTGAGTTTTTTGTATTAAAATAGGAAACGGTTTAAGGTGTATTTGTGTAACTCCGGTTCCGAAGGTCATAGCAGGTCTCAAATTGGACCATATGGTGTCCCAGTTCCGGCATTGAGAACTGGGAAGTTTGGACCTGCTGGACCCAACGGAACCGGATATTTTAATATGTTTGTATTTTATCTTTAATACTGTGGCCCAAGGTATGGATAAAACCAGAGGAAATTCCCTTGGCCATCAGGTAGCAGATGGTCAGAGAAGTGTCCCAATGTCTAGAAATTAAGTGCTGTTCAAAGGAGTTTATCGCCTACACTGTTTACAGGAGGGCGGAGATGACTCAAACCAGAGCAGGCTATAAGTGTTCCATTTCACACCTTACAAGAAAGGGTTTCCTGCCAGATATTCCGTTTGGTAGACTGGCTGGCATTCCTGATGCAAATGTGGGATTACAGAAATGAGACCCCAGAGTGCTACTGCGCATGTGCCAACTAGCAGGGGGGCATGGATCAAAATTTGTTCCCATGTTAGTGAGTGGCTAGAGGTAATTGAAAACCAATCACCTGTACTTAATGTTAAGGATAGGGCCACAAAAGGTATATAATCTGTGGTCAACCCTTTATCCTGTGTCCTTTTTATACCATCTTGATTGCTGAGAGAAATGCTATGCAATGTCTTCATGCCAGAGGACTTTCATATCTTTGGTGTCTTGATGACTATGAAGATTGCTGTATGAACTGCCAGTCCAGATATGACTGTTTCATCATTTCCATTTTAAGTAAGTGTCCATATTTTGCCTGTTATTTGTATATCTGTTGTGTTCACCTTTATCAAGGAATAAATTATATTTTATCATATCTCAGTCTCGTCCCAGTTCAACCCAGTTATATATATATAATATATATTTTTGTGTAAATTACAGCCTGCCATAAAGTCACCGTGACAGTTATACCTTGAAAATGTATGTTCCCCTGTTCCCATGTTTCATTATAAACATTTATTTTAATGTTTTAAAGTGAATTTCTGTATCTCCAGTTCTGGAGGTCGCAGAGAGTTCATATTTGGCCAATATGTGGAGTCACTGTAAGCATTAAAAACTGGCAAAGGTCGACCCGCTGAGCCCACCAGAATGGAACTTATTAGTATGTGTAGATATTAAAGTGTATATGTATTTTATTTTGGATCTGTTCTGAAAATGCAGACGCCATTTGCTAGGCTAATAGGTCATGAAGGGCAGACGGCTGAGTAGCCTAAGCACGGTGATCAAAAAGTAACTGCCTTGATTGTTACCCAATGTCTAGGGATTAAGTATTAATCAATCAACAAACTCTGTTACCTGAGGGCATGGGTTAGTCTGTTAGTCTGTGTCTCCACAATAGAGAGGGGATACAGATAATTGTTCACCAATAGGCTGTGTTCAATGTTAAGAATAGGGTTGCACAGGTATATAAACTGTGTCAACTCTACAGTTTTTAGTTGTGCTGGAGTTGTTTTTCTGATACCATCTTGAATGTCACTGGATTGCTGGAGTTGTGCTTCTGATTCCATCTTGAATGTCACTGGACTGCTGGAGAATTGCCGATACTTCTCCATCCCCCAACCCTAAGTAAGTGTTACCTTCTTGTCTGTTAATTGTACTATAATGATGTGTCCACCTTTTTCAAGGAATAAATTATATTTTATTATATCTAAGCCTCGTTCAGTTCAACCCAAATATTTGGTGTTCATTATATCTTGTCATAAGCTACCGTGACAATGATAATGTAGATCACAAAGAATATATAGTAACCCAAATGTCACCACATGTGAATAAACCATAAGTTTAATGGATGGGTGAATATCCTTTCTGATAATACAATAGGACCCCAAACTGTATGTACTGGAAAGGTAATTAAATAAAGTGTATATTAAATCAAATGGTGATACGGGCCCTAATGTGAGAAAAAAAATATATATATATAGATGTCCAATATGAACATCAATTATAAATGAAAACCAAAAAACATGTATGTAGGTTTAAAATAAATAAAAACCAATCCAAGATCAGGGAAAGATCAAGGTAGGATTCAGACAAATGGTTGACAGAGGAATGCCGAGGAAGCAGGAGGACAAGGAGAGGTGTCCACAGGATAGGCTATACCAATGTACTAACATCCAAGCATTCATTTAATCCACCAGGGGTCAAGGTACCCAACTGGTGGATCCAGAACGTTTCCCGCCTGCAGAGGATCTTGAAGCGATCGCCTCCCAGAGCACAAGGAGAAATGCTCTCGAGTCCCATGATAGTCATGGATTTAGGATCCTGATCATGGTTCAGTTTGAAATGCCGAGAGTGATATATATGTATGTATGGATATATAGCGAAGGTCAGCAGCCGGCAGCGACAGAGGACAGCAGCCGGCGGTGGAGGGAGAGAAGGACAGTATCCTGCAGCGAAGCGCGGCAGAGGACAGCAGTTGGTGGCGGAGGGAGAAGAGGACCATGTGAATGGAGCAGGAGCGGGACAGGAGGGCGGTAGGGAAGAATTACGCTGTGGTAGTGGCAGACACCGGAAGTCAGAGAATACTTCTGTCAGACCGCTGGGGTGCGCACATACGTGTGTGTGTGTATACACACACACACTATATATATCACACACACACACTATATATATCACACACACACACACTATATATATCACACACACTATATATAACATACACACTAAATATATATATATATATATAAATACATACACACACACTATATATATAACACACACACACACACACACACACACACACACACACACACACACACACACACTAAATATATATATATATATATATATATATATATATATATACACATGAAGGTCAGTCAGCACACTGCAGTAGAAAAGGTTATAATAGCAGATGCTAGTCCCATAGAAAATAAGTATGATACGAAGCAATCCAAAGACCAGTACAGAGACAGCACACCGCACGGGGTTAATCCAAAAATCTATATTCACAACATGAAATACACGTAAGCCAACGTTTCGGTCCCACAGAGAGACCTTCCTCAGGGCCGTGCGGCCCTGAGGAAGGTCTCTCTGTGGGACCGAAACGTTGGCTTACGTGTATTTCATGTTGTGAATATAGATTTTTGGATTAACCCCGTGCGGTGTGCTGTCTCTGTACTGGTCTTTGGATTGGTTCGTATCATATATATATATATATATATAATCACACACACACACACTATATATATATATATCTCTCTCACACACACACACTATATATATATCACACACATATAATCTCACATACACCACCTTGCTGCAACCCCCCCCCCCCTCCCAGCGGCCACGCAACCCTCCTCCATCTCCCGCACGGGCAGGGAAGCAGTCACAGGGAGCGGGGCAGAAGGGGGACACATCACCTGCTCCCCACTTCCCCCGCCCCCTCTGGGGGCAGCGCAAACCCCCTCCATCTCCCGCAGGGGCAGGGAGACAGCCACGGTGATTGGGGCAGAAGGGGGACACATCACTCGCTCCCCCCTTCCCCCGCCCCCTCTGGGGGCAGCGTAAACCCCCTCCATCTCCCGCATGGGCAGGGAGACAGCCACGGTGATCGGGGCAGAAGGGGGACACATCACCCGCTCCCCTCTTCCCCCCCACGGGG